>NC_051184.2:102442394-102615942 GCF_013339695.2 Rhipicephalus sanguineus
GTATTAGGGCATGGCACATTATATATACTAACCGTCTTTGTATTTACAACACATGCTAAGAGTACTCTTCGGCCCTCTAAGTAAATACACCTATGCAAACAGTGGTAAGCACAAATTTTTGTTGCGAAATGTGCTGATTATAACGTTAGAATACTCCGCATTGTTTCCTTCCGCATTGGTCGTTTAGGCACTGTGTACAGAAGCAGCGGTGTGATATATGATATAATGCTCTGACAAATAGATTGTTTTCTTCCTTTCGACTGTTAACACGTGTTTAGAAAGGTACTCGTGGTACACGCGGGTTCATTATTTAATTTTTATCACGTTAGTGTATTTACAAGAAGGGTAAAGAATTTGGCATTTTTTCTATATTCTGCTGTGGCAAACGTCTACTATGCGGGAAGCAGGCCGCTACATATCCAGAAGAGTGCACGGTTGGCTTTGTTGGTAGAGCGTATTTAAATGTCACTAGAGAGCGCAATAAAACAAATTGAAGAAATCATACGATTCTGTCTCCTCAATATTAATGGCGCTCTATATTAAAAATGAACTCATGCAGCAAATAAATTCCCTTGCTACAAAACCGGCTACAAGACGCTCTGATGATTCCCAGTGTTTTGCAGAAAACATAGGCACAGTTTACCGCTGCCGAACAAACTTCATTGTAACACAGTATGTCCGCTCAACTGTTTCCTCCCTGAGCGCTTTTTACAAGAAAAAAAGAAACATAGGGTAAACGTATAATTGCTAGCGAAGGATGCGTAAAGAAATCGTAGATATTTTACCACTTAAAACGCCTTCCTGTCGATTCCATGGTGGGGAAACCACAACCTAGATCATTGGCTCGGGCCTGTCGGGCCCGATCTCCAGTCGGGCCTGCCGGGGCCGGGTAGGGAATATCTTTTATCGGGTTCGGCCGGGCACGGGTCCCACTTTCAGTTTCCGGACCGGGTTCGGCGGTAATTTGAACGAGTGGCGGCTCGGGCCGTGCCTGGGCTGGGAATCACCGCCTGTGCAGGTGCTCTAAGTGAGGGTGAGGAGTTATGTGAGGGCGAGAGCAGGAGGGGACCGAGGAGATCGCGTTACAGCACAGGAGATGTATTGTATAGTACAGGAAAGGAAAATCAGTGTGAGGAGGAGGGACAGCAGTAGGGGAGAGGATAAAAATAGCACAGCTATATATAGCATCGCATAGCAAGAGGAAAAAAAAGGAATTGAGGTTCAGCAGGAGTGATGTGGATGGTTATGGAAAGGAGATGTATAGGATGGTATAGCAAGGAATGGGACAGGAAGCAAAGGTAAGGAGCAGTGATGCGAGGCTAAGGGAGAAGGAATAGAGTGGAGGCAGCAGCGTTTAGAGAAAACGAGTGTAGTGGGCAGAAGGGTTGGAGGTTGCAGATGCGCTAGGCAAGGTGGCCAGCAGCGCTATTTTCTCAGTATTCACGGCAATAGCGCGTAGCTACCTCATTCCTTTCCTGCTGCTATTGCAGCACGTAAACAGCTTGTTCGTGCCCTACGCGAGCGCGCTAACACCAGGGGATCAGGGGGACGAAGAGGAGACGACGCGACGCGTATAAATACATGGTGAATCATTTTCCCCTAAGGGGTCCCGTAGCCTCCACAGCGCGTAAACGAGCTTCTGAGACGGAGTATATGTAGATAATTATGGTCGCGTGCCGAGTTTTGTTCAAATAAATGAGCTGGTATTTCAAGTTTACCATTAAGCGATAAAAATGTTTTGATAGATGAGGGAGCAGTCGTATCTCGAAAAGCGATATTGTAATCATCGGCGAAAAACGGTTCTTGATACGCGTCAGCTTTCTGCCAGCTGTGAATGCGTGATTGTTCTCCTGCACGATGCAGTGTGCTCCTGTATCGGGTGCTCAGGTCTATAAGTGTCCCCTTTTAACGTTTTTTGGCTGCGCTTGCGCTTGCCAAATCTGTTTCTCCTTGTTAACCAAGCTCTACCTTATCCATTATTTGTGAAAGATTTGTATGATGTGTCACTCAATCGCAGTCATAAAGTGGCGGACACTGTCATCGCCTACAGCTCGGTGGGGTGGATCGAGAGTGAGCGTGACTGCATATCCCAACCACCGTCTTCTATGACAGATCCACACTATCCTACGGTGACCGTGCCCCAGATCTCGTAAGTAGCATGCATCATAGAAAACCGCGGTCACGAGCTCAATCAAAAATACCACAAATGTGTCTTGGAGGAAACTAAAGACAATTACGAAACAAAGTGCAACTGCGATGCAACACACGCAATTTCACTGTCAAATAAAGGTTTTACAAGCAAAGGTGAGGTTCTTTAGGGAGGCTGCCGCACGTTTTGACAGCACTTGGTCGTAGGTGTTATAACTGGCAGCAATGTCACGTGATGTGTTCTACTTCCCCTTTGAGACTGCCGTGCCAGAGGTGAGGCGCTTTTCATTAGGATAGGTCTACCTAACAGTCTGTGGCGCCTTACGCCTGTTGAGCTGCATGCCTTAAAAAAAGCTTTATAAGCACATGGCTATGGTTATATAAGGCCAACAAGATAAGGTCGCATAAACTTGGCTTGTTGAGCCGAGGGTCACCCTGTTGACAAACTATTAACTTTTATGCAACGCTAGGCGAGATGGTATCTTTCCATCGTCTCCTGAGGCCCCTTGTTTTCTTCGTCACCAGCAAAGGTGGTCTAGTGGTTATGGCGCTTGCCTGATGATCCGAAGGTCGCATTTTAACACTGATGTGTTTTATGCCGCGGTCCACCAAGACTTTCATGACGTATTTCCGTCACGGAAGTGCGTTAGGAAAACGAAAGCCATCAGATGGCAAAGAAAAAAAACTATAGGAAAAAGTTCCGTTGACGGGAGTGGAACCCATGACCTCTCGGTCCGCAGCAATGACTGGCGGACGTTTAGCCCACTGAGCTACCGCCAAACACGCTACGGAGGCTACATGAACGCGCCTTTTACATTTCACACTTTCTTCTCACAGTGCTCTTGGATTCATGGATGGATGCTATGAGCGTCCCCTTTATAACAGGGCAGTGACATCTGGGCCACCAGGCTCGAAAAATATAAACGCGCCGTTGCTACGACCGTCCCCTTCGGCGCGTTTCCGATACAAGTTTAATTTCGTCAACGCTTTAACACACCGTGAGGTGGCAGCTTTAACCCAAGCCTCGCTCATAGCATCCATCCATATCTAACAATAGCTCTCCGACGCTTTCCCACGTAGACAATACGGACGCAATTGCGGGACTACAATCATTAGCTCTAGCAGTCGCACCATTTGGCTCTGCAGACTTCGATTCATTGTCAATAAAAATTGGCCGCAAGTTTACAGCTCCTATTCCAGAAAACAATGTATGCGCGGGCGACACTGTTTAAGTGCCTACGATATCATAAGATTCCGGCGGCACTTTCGCTGCGTTTGCGCTGAACGCTCTACTGAAGGTTGTGAATTGTGGCGTTTATTTGGTGTAATGTCGAAGGTAAAATGGATGCTTGCTGCCAATCCTATTTAATCGGTCTCAGCGATTTCAGTGACGAAAGATCGAAAATAGTTGCACAGTACGTTCGTGTTGTTCGGTGAATCGCCCCACGTTCATCTGACACCTATCTCAATCTTCACAATTATTCAACTTAGCTCACATTCGTCACACTTATGTCAATTTGTCAACGCGCGTTCACAAAGGCAAACGTCGGTACAAACGTTAATTTAGTGTTTTTTTTATTCTTTGCGCAGAAAATTGTTGCCAGAATGATGTGGAGAGACCGGAAGTACAATGACTACGGCGTTAAGATGGGTTTCTCCTTTGAGCTGGCCGTACTGAAATATACGCTAAGGAAATACGGCAATCGTATTGACGACAACGTTAACGTACCTTGCAAACGGTTGTCCCTCACCAGCTTCGACGAACTACTAAGTTGATGCGACGCTTTCCTCCCCTATAAGCCGAGTGATTCAAACGTGCTGGTTACCGGTGAAAAACCCAGTTCGCATTGCGCTTTCGCCATTTCCTTTCACTTGATGAGATAAGGAATGAAAGAGCTTATCTACGTAATCAGGTTTGATGTCGAGAGAGAGAGAGAGAGATATGAACGTTTTCTTCACCAAGCTCCTCGTAATTCAGCCGTAAGGTTGGTGGCCTCCTTAGTCCAGGTAGCCATTGGCTCGCTGCCGCCACCTGAGCCCTTATCTGATTTTAGTTGAGACCTTAGCTGATTTTCAGGGTCCTGGCTCACCCGAGGACACTTGAGAAAAAGGAGTGGGTCCAGAGGAAGATGTGAAGAAAAAAAATATGCGTGCCTTTATGTGACCTAACGTCCTAAAGGCCAGTGTACATCGGAGCTTAGGGAAAGCCTCACCGCTGAAATGCTAAGTGATCCAAAGCTAGGCGACAATGGGCATGGTTTAGCACTGAAGCAACGTCCTATCCGCTTGACCAAAGGCGTGTGTCTCCAATTTGCTACTCGCCTACCTCCTCCACTCGCCTCCTCTCCACTGAGCTATAACCTCGCTCCTCCTTTACCTACTCCTTATCCTCACATCACTCGTTTGTACCATTAGGATCGCAGGTAATCGCTACACAACTGTCTTCTTTCATCTACCGAAGTCAACGAAACGTTCATCGAACGCTAAGGGTTGGCGCCGTTAAAGGCTCTTAAGTGGAATATAAACGTCGCCCTACGTGTTTTTCATTGTTCTTTCTTGTTTCTCGCTCTGGTATCTGGTTTAGGGAGTACGACTGCAGTTCTTTTTTTCATATTTTAGCCTTGCAGCAGCACCCTTCATGTACAGTGCATTCGTCTCGCTCATTACAATGACAGCAACGACGTCCTGTTGGCTGAGGACCGTATAACTCTCACAGACAAGGTGAGTGCTCGCAGGTCTAATGTGTGCTGCACGCATTTATAGTTTTGCGGGCCGCGCGCCTTTTCTTTTCGGTGCGGCGAGCAATTCGTACATCGCCGCGGCATCCGCCGAAATGCGAAATCCGCGCGGTTTTAGTGGCACGGGAGTGTGTGCTTTTGCAGACACTTTGTGCCAGGGAGTTTCGGATATACGACAGCAGCGCCAGGCACACTTATTGAGAGAAGCAGCTAAACTGAGCCCGGTAGTGCATTTTTCAAGTGGTCACGCGTTCATACAACACCGCGGAGATCAAAAATGGCGGCATCCAAGCAGCCTTTACTGAGAAGGTGCATAGGAGAGATGCTTCAGCACGTCCACGTGTTCCTCGAATTTCTAATTTTCTTAATATACCGGGTGACCAATGCTGGCGATACTGAGGTGTGAAATAAAATTACACCATTTCCCGCTAAAGGGGATCATGTGGTGATGCGGAGCCAGAGAACCTGCACGATCGCGTTCGGTTGGCATTCTTTGGGCATGCTACCGACCTCGCGTCGTGGAACGCGGAGAGGAACGCTACGCGCGTCGTTTCTTCCCTCCAGCCTGGCCGTTAATTCTCACAGGGCGAGCGGGGAACGCTGTCGGCAGGTGTTCGAGATGGGGGCAGCGTAGGAGAGGAGACAGAGGGGGAGGGTACGCGCATGCGCTGGTGCTCATCGCGGCGTTGCGCAGGAGAGAATTTCGACATGTCTAGCCCGCGTTTCAGAGGAAGAGTGGAAAGGGGGAGGG
Organism: Rhipicephalus sanguineus; assembly: GCF_013339695.2. Classification (NCBI taxonomy): domain Eukaryota; kingdom Metazoa; phylum Arthropoda; class Arachnida; order Ixodida; family Ixodidae; genus Rhipicephalus; species Rhipicephalus sanguineus. The sequence continues at coordinate 102,448,032 of NC_051184.2, forward strand.
GAGAGCAAATGTGGAGAGGGGGATGGGAGAGGGGGAGGTGAGAGGGAAAGTGGAGAGAGTATGCGCATGCGCAGTAAGGGTGGTCACGCCGCACATCACCACCACCGGATTGAACTCCGCCATAAGATACTTCGCATCTAAAAGCTACGGCGGGCCCTCTGGTCATTGAACGGTGCCCATAGTGGTCATCATGTGCCTGTCCACCTCGGTGGTACAGTTGTTACGGTGCTTGTCTGCTGACCCGAAAGACGCGGGTTCGATCCCTTTCGCGGCACACGCATTTCGATGCATGACGTGTGATAGTTGCCCGTGTACTGTGCAATGTCTGTCCCCGTTGTATACCCCGAAGTGGTCGAAATTAGTGGATCCGTCCACTAAGGCATCTGTCATAGCCCGTGTCATTATGGGAACTAAACCAAACAAGGCGCAGCATGTTCAGACGTCGTTTTTAGGTTGGCCTTAAAAAGTGCTGCTTTAACACTCTGTCTGTATTCTCAAGCCCTCCTCAAAATTACGCCCGCAGACATTATTGGACAAACACCCTGCGTTTATACCTTGCGTTGTTTGACTCGCGATTGGGCCCGCTGCAGTAGATTTGTGGCACAGAGCAACCATCCACTAATAAACACATCGGCTGCCGTTACGGTATTTCTCCGGAGTTAGTATTTTACTTCAAGCCAGTATATGCGTATTTACAGATGTTATGCTATACTCTCTGCAGTCGATCGCACCTTTGAATTGCAGGGAGTCGTGTTTTGTGGGATGAGCATTGCCTGTCTGCCGCTGTATTACCCCGAAATCGTACATATTAGGGCGTCCCGACAACGGGAAGGCGGCCATACCAAGCGTGAGAATTTGTTCTCAAATGACTTGAAAGGCAAGCGACTCGTTTATCTCATCGACTCAGCTGCGTGACGCTCTACATGACTCAAAGGCGAGTGAATTGTGTATATGAAAAGGTGGTTGCGTAATACTTTCAATGACTTAAAGGAAGACGCGGGGATCAAATATCGAAAATCAGAAAAAAAATCTATTTCGGAAAACACTCGCTTTGAATTATGTGGCCTCTTATTTTAGCAGTATGTAAATGATTACGCTGAAAACGCACTCTGTGCCCGAAAAAAAATAATTTTGTAAGTGAGGTCCCTGAAAAAGAAGCCCAAAATCGCGCTAAAACGGCGCAATTCACGACGTCGTAGCACGTCTTTCCTGCCATCAGGCGCCGCCATCTTGCCATTGTTTCAAAGCTCAATAGCTGCGTCTTTGCGTTCCCGCCCTTCTCGCTTACAATCACCGCATAGAAAAAGCGCAAAAAAAATCGGAGGGCGTTCTCACGAACCTTGCAATGTACGCTGCGCTCCTATTGGCGGAGCGCGCGACACTGTTGAGGCGCGCTTTTCTATTGGTTGTTGCCACGGCGACAGCCGCCGTATTTACGAGCGGAGTGCTGGCTGCTTGATCACTGCGCGGCCATAAGCACGTGGATCGCCGCTTCGAAAAGTGACGCGCTTAAGGGAGGCAAAGTGGAAGCCTCTTTAGTTTCGTACGGATGAAAACGGGGGACGGTATCGCATGGATCGGGCGAGCCAGTATTCGGGCGTACAGAATGGGCTGTCGGCACGTCGTGTCATCCTTTGCCGAGACCGTAATAAAGCGACAGCGATGTAAACCATAGCGCTTTATCATCAAAACGCTTACTACTTATTAGATCCTGCGCGAGCACGTGCCTCTTACAGGCTTTACTTCGGTGACGATCTGCCGACGCTTGATCTCGCGCGGATCCGCTGAGACCCGAACTTGGCGCGCTCGTTGCCGGTCCCGTTTTGGTGAAACGTGAACGCTCTCCCACTAGTGGAGACAATAAAAAAGGCGTCGCCTCTGCGGTGCGTGTGCAGTTCATTGTGCGAGGAAATGAATATTTAGGCGTTACTAGTTGATATGGGTGATAGCAAAGACGCTTCATCAAACTATTACACCACTATTTAGGGCGCCTGACGACACGTTTCGCGGCTGCAAAAGTAGCGTTACAGTTCAACATGCCCAATGTTTACTTGCAGCCTGGTGCACTTGTGTTCCAGGGGGCTGCACGAAAGCGTCTGCGGTAAATGATAGAGGGTAATAAACTTCCTAAATCAGGCCATATAGGAAGCAGAAGTCCTAACGATTGCCTCCTGGCAAGGGCACCACTTATTACTGTCCAGGCACACTTTAGCATACGGTCAATTGCCACCAAAACTTTTTACAGCGAAAGCTGTTACGTGATCATTTCAACGGCCGTTTTGGCGCCGTAGTTGTCCGCCGCCGCCGCCGCCGCCCGTGTTCGTAACCGCTATCGCGCGAAATATGAAAGAAAAGGAAATAAGAAAGAAATTCCAGGATGGAACGAGGTTCGAACCTGGGTCCTATGCGTGGGAGCCCAGTGTTCTACCTCGGAGTCATGCCGGTGCTTGAAACTGAGTTGAAAAAGACCCTATACAGGCTTCATGTCGGGAAGGACCCACATTAACATATGTAATGTAGCGTGGTCGAAGAGTAAAATAACAACCAGGCGTCACACAAACGCGAATTCTGTAACCAGGCGTTAGACAATGCGAATTGCGCAACGAGTGGGTTGTTGAATGCTTCCAACCCATTACAAAGAGTGTTTAGCGAATACCACGGTTCTCGGCAGAATGACGAAAAATTGCGTAGTGGCTGCTTCCCTATTTTACAAAAATTATGATGATTTATAGCGTAGTGGGTTCCTCGCAAGTGCAGTTCTATTGGTTGCCAACGAAGCCATTATTTACTCAGGGTCTCAATAAAGTTAACTCCCTCTCTCTCTCTCTCTCGCTCTCCGTTTCTCTGGTTAACGTATGTTATAAAGGGTGGTGGGACAGTTAAATAACGACCGGGCGTCATACAATATGAATTACGTAACTAGTGGGTCGTTTAAAGCTTCCAACCGATTACAAAAGGCTCAGCCATAATTCTTCATCCCCATCAACCGTCGCATCAACAAAGTGCACATAATGCCTTACAGATGGTACCTCGTTTCTCCGCAGAATAACGAATAATGTCGTGGTTATGAATCATGATTTGTGGCGTAGTGGGTACGTTGCTAATGTACTTGTGTTAGTAGCCACAAAAGAGTTTATAACGGGTTCTAGAAATGCCGCTCTTCCAGCTTTCGCTGTGACTGTGCTGCGCTTTCCGCGCAGGCCTGGCGTTTTTTGTCCATTTTCTCAAAAGCGTGTTTTTTGCCTGCCACTTCGCTTGTGGAAAGCATAGCATGATGGTTGGACCGTTTTTATCCTGTTCCTTTTATTGAAATCTATAGGCTCTGCTGTACTTAAACACAATCTTGGAATTTTCGTTCAGGGTTTCAGTGTTTTCTTATTTCCTATTTACTGAATTACACGATTAGCGGAGACACACGCATTTGCATGTATTGTTCAGCATAAAAATATTAGGGCTGTAAAACAGATCTGAAAGCGTCTTTAAGTACAAACGGTATGTGAGCAAAGATACAAACTAGTTCCAGCCTCCTAGCATGTTTCATAACTGTGCCATACTTTCCACGAGCAGGGAATTTCTGAATTTTTATAAAATCAAGACTAGTACAGATATCTTTACGAAAATACACATTTCCCTTTTCAAGATGATTTGCAGCGTGTGTGCCAGATTTCATCAACCTAGGCCATGAAACTAGAAAGTTACAAACGATCTCCGCATTCCCCCTTAAAGGCAAGCACGTTTTGTGTATTAATCGGGAGGGGAGGAGATGGTGCGTAACTCTCTAAATGACTGACAAGGCAACCGAGCTGTGGATCTTACTCGTATTGGCTGGGTAATGTTTTCGGGTCGGCTGCGTAACGCTCTGAAGGATTTAGAAGGTGACAGTCTAGTGTATCCTAATCTAGACGGCTGCTTAAAGCTCTAAGTGATTTGAAAAGCAAGCGAGTTGCCTATCTTGTCGGTTGGGTAGCGAAACGCTATAAAGGGCTTAGAAGGCATTCGTGTAGCGTATTTTAATCCGGTGGCCTGCGTAACTTTCTGTTTCTGGCCGCGCTCGCAGATAGCACCTCTGGTAGGACGCAGAAGCAAGCTGCGGTACGGCATGTCGATTCTGGTGCTGAACGCTCACCTTGGCAAGTTCAGAACGGACCGCCCGTGCCCACACTCCCTTGACAGGGACGACCCGTTCGATCGCGTCGACGTGATCAGGAAACGTTTCTACGTCGATTACACGCCGTGAAGATGGGGGCCATTTCGACGATCCGCACAGCAGGCTCAGCAGTGGCGTTACGCAACAGTGTTTGTGTCACAGCTGGGCGAAGTGATGTCGCCTCGACGTGCACGATTCTTAATTAGTTACCACGTTTGCCCACAATAATAATTGAGCTGTATGTTGAACCATTCACTTTGCAATCATTGATGCCAGACTGGAGTAGAAACGGGTGGATTGCGTGCTAGCCATGGCGGAAAAAAGAAAGTGTGACAGGCAGTAAATGACAGCCGCTACGATTACTAAGGAACCATCGCCTCCGCTATTACCTTCCGCAGCGCGCCGTACCAACGGCGCACTGTCGGAGCTAGTCGTGGAGGCTACCAAGAAACTTCACTCTATGGAAATAGGAAGCGCTGTGAGAAAATGACTAGTGGTAAACGTGTGCTTGCTAACTACAGATGGGTGAAGATTTCTGTAACAAGAGCCGCAGTGAAGTTGTTGCACGTGCTTCGTTCTTAAATATAAAGGAACATTGTCATCGCTGAGTGGCTGGGAGGCGGCTAATGAATCACCCGCTGAAACTGATCTTAATAAAGGCTGCGTTGGTGGTTTCCCACTCGCGTGCTTCTCGATGGGTACAGCCAGCGTACGGAAAGGACATTCCTGTGCATGGCATTATGGCACGATATCCCTCGTGGGCAGTTTGTATGTAGCATCACGCTTCTTCGGTGAACAGCACGCACATTATAAACATTCCTGTACGCGGAGACTGCACGTCAAGTTTCTATTTTCTCAAGGCTCAGGTAACGATGAACGGCCACTGCAGTGGTTTCAGGCCTAAATGCGTCGCAGCTTTGAGGAATGCGCTGTCAAGTCGTTGTGACCTTTTTTCGTCTTCTAGGCGACTTCCGAAGGCTCAATGTTGAATAAAAACGGTCAACGTTATTGTGTTGTCTTCGCTATGCCATCGTTTGTTTCCAAAGAATGACCGACAATCAAAGCAGCTGCGTAAGTGGATGGCTGTCTAGTGTATTCCAACGTATTGGTGCTCGAGGAAATACTTGACCTGTACATCTCGCTGCAGCCTTTGAACTTATTAACCTAATGAAATGGGGAAAGTGACCGCCGGCATCGCCGGCGTCAACACGAGTGATGGGAAAAATTATCATCATGTGAAGACGTCACCGCATGATGCCATGACGTCACCTGTCGCGTAAATTCGCAGCATGACTCGACAGCATCGTGTGGTGAAAGGTGGGCTGATCACGAAGGCACTGCGAGATAGCGCGAGGAGCAGAAAGCTTTCGTCGTCGGGAGGAGGGGGAGGCAACCAATGCCTCCCCATCCTCCCGACTCGGAAGAAGATGGCTTCACCTTCGACTCATCTTAAGCAAATGGATAATTGCCCATTTCATTTTAACGGCGAAGCTGTTCAGCAAATCGTTCGTTGTCCGATGAACCAAGAAACTGTCATCATAAACGGGTATGTGCCACATAAATAGGTAATTCCCGCTACTCACCATTGGTACAATAAAAATGAAGGCAGCAGTTAGCCCAACACCAAGTAGCTACCAAACGACGGCGGCGAGCCGAAGAACCCGAGTACGTACGACGAGAGAATACTATAGTCGGATACAACTTTAGAAGGCAGGAGAGGCACCGCTCACTAGACGACCGAAGCGCGGCAGCCGATCGCCTCCGCGAATAAAGAAATAGTCCCGCTGATGCACGCGCCGATGTTCTCCGAAGGCGGAGCCACCGGCCGTCCCCTTCATGACGTCTGTCCCGAGTGCGCGCCCATTGGTGCAGGCTTGTGTTCATCCGCCTTTGAGGGGGAAATCCCGCTGCCTTCTAAAGTAGTATCGCACTACAGGTAACGGGAAAGGCAATGGCGGCTGCGGGATAACCCTGAAGCGATGAAAGGCCTACAACAACGACGACGTGCCCGCAGATCCATGACAGGTGCGAACGCTTGGTTTAATTCCTCCCTCACGTATAATCAACACGTAGAAACGAACTAGAAACGACCTAGAAGCGACATAGAAGTAACGTTCGTCACCAAGCTGAGGCCTACAAACAGGCTCGAAACAACCAGATAAGTATTCAGAATCGTCCAGTTTCTCTGTTTCAAGCCTTGCGCGACACACTGTAAGCTTCGCCAGTTTCTTTTTTTTTCTCGTAATTTGTGAAAATGATGACATGCACTTGTCTAGAGCGAGCGAGAAGTATTCAAGTGTGGTTAAAAAGTGCGCAACCGGCGCAAGTTTGTCGGAGTGCTGATTGGTGCTAGCAGCTAGGACGAGCGTTCAGACGCGCTGTCGTTTCACATTCAATGTCAGACACGCAATGAGTTCGACCATTCTAATTTGCCATGGCTGCATCGACGACCGAGTACGCCCGCAGGAATGCCACTAGTTCAGTGGGAGATTTCATCAGTGAATAAAATTTTCTTGCCTTGAAAAAAAGCGCACTGCTTTCATGTGGGCATTTTGACAAAGTCTGGTCCACTAGACGAAACATTAGTGAAAATATGCAGTGCCAAACCAACGAAAGTCGCTGTATGTATAATTTATATACACCAAAGGTCCAAAGAAAAATATTTCAGTATTTTTGTCTCGACAGCGCGGAATCGAACGAGCGCTCTCTCGCTCCGTAGCGCACGGCGTTAGGCGGCTAGGCCACGAGGCGTAAGTCTTCCAGCATGCTTACGGCGCGCTATTTATATAGACCATTTACAATTCAGCGCGCTTTCTTGGTCACCAGCTAGATGGCGCGAAGGGCGCGAGGTGCACCCTTTAAAGGTCATCGCCCCGCATGTTGCGATGCGCGCGCGCCTTCTCCACGCCACCTACACTTTTCCTATAGGGCGTGGTAAGCGTGGTCGCCTGCGCGCACGCATATCTCGTGAAGCGGGGGGGGGGGGGGGGAGGTGGTTTGTATGTATTGTGCTTTCACCGCGATGTCTCCGCCGTAGTTAGAGCGTTCGAAGGTCACATCGCTGGCTGCAGCAACCGCGTTTCCGAAAGTAGCGCGCTGTTCAAACAGAAAGAAGTAACAACTGTCACAGTCGTTAGTTCGCGCTCGTCCTGTGTATAGCTGTGCGTTCGTTTCGTGCGCCCTTCTTTATGTTTGAGCAGCGCGTTTTAAGTGTCGAGCTGTGACACATGATAGTTCACTCTTGTTCCGTGTGTGTTCTTTTCGTGTTCCTCTGCGTTTGAACGACGCGCTGTAAATTACGAACTGCTTTCCGTACTTCGCGTTATATTTCAATTTGCTGCTATCGCATTCATTGCATCGCCGTTGTGGTGAAACTGTGACTTTTTTTATTCCACATTCGACAACCAACGAACCCCACTGTACGGCCGTCGCCCGGGAAGGGCGTGAAATTTTTTGAACAGCGAAGCGGTTCAGCCTAGCCGTAATTTGCGCGGCCCTCTAGTATGTGCCATGTGGCCTACGCAGAAACTATCACCACCATAAACGGGTATGTCCGACAAAAGTTGCTTAAATCTCACTATTCACGACTGTTCCACTAAACATGAAGAAGAAAACTATCGTCATCAAATGGGTATGCAGAAAGAAGCCAAGCCAAAGAGTACTCGACAAGATGCCGGCCCACTCTACCAATAACCTAGCTACAACGTAGTTCTGCCCAGCTGCAACTATAATACAGCCCGTAGATTTATGAGAGGTGCGAATGCTGGGTTTAAGCGCGAGGTTCTGTCTCTGGAGTTTGGACACCCTTGTCGTGTCTGTCACAGTCTCTGGTGTGGGAGGGGGGGGGGTCCCAAGCTACACGATCCGAGCCGCCCGCCCGTGTTTCCGCGAAGTCTTCGAACGAGAGAGATAGCCGAGTCAATGCGATGCTTGACGCTAACAGGACAGAGGCACCCGCCACAACACTCATGGCCGCTGAAAGAGCGAACGATCGACTTTCCCTTGAATGGGCTTCTTACGGGCCCCAACGTAACGGCGGCAAGTTTACACTTTTTTTTGGACTCTTTAGGGCTTGCCGCGTGCGGAACGCTCCCGCCCATTTCTTGTAGCGCGTTCGCCGAGTGCGTATGTTCTGCCCACTTCCTGAGAGTTTTTTCGATTCCTGGTCATTAGGTACTGGCATCCTGGGCCTTCCACAAAGTGTACGTCAATATGTGCACATGAGCGTGAAGGGCCAACTCACCCTGACCATAAGCAGAAACAGGGTGACAACATTGAGGGCGACCCTGGCCTGGCAGAGATGGAGGGTGCCCTTCAGGAGTTCCATCCTTGCCTGCAAGCGCACCCACGAAAACGTGATCTTAGAACGAATAGCATGTTCTTGCTAAGCGCTGACAGGAGTCACATCACTCACAGTAATGAAAACCGACAGATAATGAGCCAAGGAAGGTAGAGTAGACGTACTGTTTAGGACCCTTATATAAGACATACATCTCGTTCATGTTGCCGGCCGCTGCCGACAAATCTTATCCATTTGGTACCCGGTTGCTTGGGTGCGTGGAAGAAGCCAGCAACGCAGTGGACTCGGGCGCAGCAGCAGCGCCAGCTCGGTTCATTCGATGGTTGCGTTTGGGCAGGTATTCCATCAACATGCGAGTTATCCCCGCCGCTTCCGGTCAATTCGACAGGCGCTGCACCGTAAACGTCTCTGTTATGCAATAAGTACGATACACATAGTACATTCAGCGCTGCATACTTGTTACGCCCGCCGAGCCTACCCTCGCCCCTGCGACCTTGTTTGACCTTGTTCATAATTGTGTACAACAGGGTAGTACTCACGTGCTTTCGTGGAACGGCTCTTTCATTTGGCAACGAAGTGCTCACGAAAAAACAGGTTCGTCTGACGGACGCCACCGTCGAGATGTAATAATTGCCGAGTTCAAACGATGGACTTTACTATGTTGCGAATATGTGTCCTGCACATTATTTCCCACTGATATCGCAATATTGAATCAGTATCCACTAAACGCCCATGCATTGCTCCTTTCGATTCGGTTTCTTCTGCAAGAAATTTATTTATATTGGTGGATGCTTATAGCGGTGCATGAAGCGCAGTATCCTTACTGCGCACTTGAAGACGGACGTGGAAAGTGGCACACGCGTTTCAATTGTGAAAAGGCGAGCACCAGAGTTGCCAAAAGACATGTCTTGTGCACGCCCTGCACTCTCTGAAAATAAAGTTCCTCTAGGAGCGTTTTTAGATTTTTTTTTATCTTCATATAACCTGCTGTAGGGGTGTTTGAATTCGTAGATTTACGCAGCTCGCTGTGAGGCTTAAATTGGTCACTTTAGTTCACCTCAGGATTATCCTACGCTATATTTTAATTAAATAAAATTAACACCATCTTCCCAAACGGAACCCTGATGGGATGCGAAGCAGCAGTGTTGCGTACGGGTGGCCTCACGGGTTGAACGAGGCTAACGCAGGTGCTGCGGTGAGCGTTCGAAGATTCGTTTGAAGCGATGGCTGGCGTAGGGCTTGTCGTTTCTTCAGAGTGGACACGAGCGCTGGACCGGAGCTGGCGCGTGTTTCGCCTTGACTACCACGGCCTTGTGATCGGTGAAGTGCACGCCGAGAGGTTCCTGGAGACATTCGACGTCGAAGTTGGCAAAGACCAGATCGATGCACGTTCCCCTTATCGTGGTGGGTAGTTTCCGTTCCGCCGACACGCACTTCAGCGAGTGCACGTCACACATGTAATCGACGAGCCATTCTCCTCCTCCTCCGCTGACGTCAACGTTGAAGTCTCCCGCGACTATAACACTCGATGTGCGCTCGAGCGTTGCGAGCGGTGGAGAGGGTGAAGCGAGAGGTGACACCTACAGACATGTTTCAACGCGTACGTTAGGCGCGTCAGGTTTATTGCGCGTGAACCGACGAGTCGGCGGTGTAGCGAGCGGCGGAAGCGGCACGTGTTGCAGGCGAACGGACGAGGCGGCAGCTGCGGGCGCTGCGGCGAGCGTGCGGCAGGCGAGTGAGAAAGTGACGTCAGAGCGCACTGCGAGGGGAGCGTGACGTCAACGCGCAGCTGTGGCGTGAGCTACTTGGCACTGCTCCAACACCTGCGGCGAGGGGAGCGCGTCGCGGCGCGTTTGTACGGACGCACAGAGGGACAGCGTTACACAGGCTAGTGAAAGAGCTGCTTCGCGTCTAAAAATAACATGTAACGCTAATGTAACGCCACGTTCCTACGTTCTCAGTGTAACGGGAACTTGTTTCAAATTAAGGAAGGAACAAGGATCGAGCTGTCATTTCCGTCTTAGAGGAACGTGTACAACAAATGGTGACTACATCCGGTAGACAGTCGTTCAGCCTGTAGTTCAAAGCGGCGCCGGCAGAGCGCTGCAGCCTTCGTAATGCAAGCTCCAGCAGCTTCGCGCGGCGCAGTGTTTCGAATCCATGACAAGCAGCGCTCCAACAGCACCACCAAGAACCACAGACGGAACGGCTGTCTACCGGACGGAGTCAGGCTAGTGAAAGAAACCCACGTGACCAGTATGGCAAATTGAGGCGCCATCCATTGACGGGGACCAGAGTTAAAATCTGCGTTCCGTCTCTTCCCTCCCAACTCTCTTCATCCCACTCTCCGGCGGGATCAACTCCCTTTCCTGCGGGAGGCGCGCTTTCCGCCGCCTTGCTGGCGCCGCCGACTTTGAAATCCGTTAGAAAGTTTCGTGTCTGGCGTTGGTAAAGCATGTGTTAGGCGTCGTCGCTCGTCTGTTTCATGGTGCTCGCTCGCTGTGTGCTTGTGCGACGCGCTGTTTTACGACTCGCGCTGTTCGTGCATAGTGCTTTGTTGCTCGAATACTTCCATAACAAGTCCCGGAATATATGTGCCGGCCCCCAAAAGAACGACAGGTGAGCGTACCCTTTGAGTCGCGGTTTTCATTGTGTCAATTTGAATTCAAGTCCATACCGAGTAGCTGTTCTCTGCAGTGCGGCTTCAGTTAATGTTTTCAAAAATGACTCATTTGAAAAGGGCACGATGCTGCGTTTAAATCGTTATACGAACAAGCAGCGGACATGAAGCCCATGCAACGTAACTATACTTAGAGGTTTACTACTCTCACAGAACCGCGTGCTTGAGTGTGTGCTTTGCATTTGTCTCCGGTTAATTACTCGCCATCGCCTATAACCGCGTTTGTGAGACATTAGGTAGATGTATGAAAACTTATGCTGCTCTGATACGAACAAACGAGTTCGCTTTTGCACGAGTCGACGGCGCTCTTTATCTGATTGAAACTTGCCCTTTTCTTCAGGGTGTATTTCGGAACGCAACACAGCTGATCGGTGCGCCCAGAGAAAAGCTGAAGAATTGCAGAATCGGCGCACTTCAAGAAGAGATGCCATGAATCATCCGATATCAGCCGTTCATTTTATCCGCGTTTATCATCACTATAAGTTATATAAAAATCAACATTTTTGGAAATTTAGTCAATAAAGTGCGGCCAATATTAGTTGTGTTATATGTGGAGTTCATTTTGACGTCTTTAAAATGATCTTTACATTATCATTCTATTTTTAGGTATTTCAACTGCTTTCATTGTTTTTGCATTCAAGGAATGTTCAATTTTGTTATGATAATTTTGTGCAATATCGTGCGCATATATCAGAAGCTGTTCTGCACTTTTGTCAGTATAAAAATTGTGTTTTTGAATATGTGCCCTAGTGTTATGTTCTGTTTTTATTCCACTGTTCTTTAAGTTCTTAACTTTGCCGAGAACTTTCGTGTTGTTTAGTGATCATGAACACGTGTATGTTAATCTCCTGTTTATAACTTCTGTTAATCTCTTGATTAACAGAAGTTACTTGACATTTGATGAAAATGTTGATTTTCGGAAACGAGGACAATAAAACGAGACGAAAGATATTTTGTGTTGTGAGTGCAATTTATTCTTTTGCGTTCTGGCACATGCTGCACGACTCCAGTGTTTGCAGAATGCCTGATTGCAAATTGCGCACATTGAAACGCGCAACGAACGCGCGGCGCAGTACGCGCCAACGTTACTAGAACAAACTCAGTTTCAAAGCTCCGTATCTCCGCCAGCGGAGGAGGGTGGTCCGAACGGCGGTCGCGAGAACTAGCGGCGCTGCAGTTCCGTCTTGCGCCACTATCGGCGCGTCGTCTGCTGCCACGGCATAACGCTGCGGTCCGCCGCGCAGTTGCTCGCGGCAACTGCGCCGACTGCGCGGCAACTTTCTTATTGTACTAGTTAGGCGGATACTTAGGTGGATATGCATAAGGTCGTCTGTATGCATTGGCCCGCGTGCGTTGTTCATTGATTGGCTAAGAATCGATAATTGGTCTATATTGCCACGCCCACTTCTTGTTTTATTTTGATGTATTCGGGTTTTGACCAGCAAGGACGGTTATCAACGCTCGACGCTGTCCGCGAAGCAGTGTTCGAGAAGCTTCGCGATTGTAGTAGATCGTTTTGTTAAGATTGCGCGCCGCACGCGAGTGTTCTAGCTTTGTCGAGAGATAACGCCGCCACCAGCGATATCACTGGAAAGTTCGATAGCGCCTGCATAAAAGCCGACGCGCTTGACCGCTTGTCAGTTGATCGACGGTCGACGCTCTGTTCGCCGCTATCAGTGTATTGCTGTAGTTTGACTTTCAGTTTCCCGGCCACAAGTTCGGCCAAATAAAGTTTCATCTCGAACCTGCTGATTGCTGCCTTCGTCGACGTCACGACCCTGTGACAATATTGAGCTGTCTACATTGCGCTTAACTTCCAAGCATAGCAGTTTCTAAGCGAATGAGGGTTTTCAGCGTAATATTTATAACTACCGCCACAATTTTAGCCGCTGCCGTCTTATCTAGACCAAGAACACCCAACACGTTTGTCAAAGCCTTCACAGTGTACAAAGAAGCGTTCTTACTCGAGATACAAAAACGTTCTAGAAAAACAGTACTCATGTTTCTACAATTTATTGAAAATAACTTTCTCGAAAAACATCACCAATGCTTTGCAATGTTTACAAGACACGTTTTCGCGACGGTTTCGCGTTTTCGACACGTTTTCGACACGTTTCGCGACGAGCAGTTAAACTGCTCGTCAACTACAACTATCTTTTGCAGAAAAGTCTCCGTTCCCGAAGCAAAGTGTGGGATTGGGCTAGTTGGTATTCCATTATTAAACTAGCTGCTCAGCGCAAACAATTTGACACGGTACACATAGAAAATACGAGGACCAGCGCTGGTCCTCGTCTTTTCTGTACCGTGTCAAATTTTTGCGCTGAGCAGCCCGTTCCCGAGCCGGTGAGTGTAAAATATTCCGCACATCTTGTTCGATGCCTCGTCGTAAAATCTCTCGAAAATCCACTGCTTTGAAGGCATAGCGACAGCTGACAACTGATCGAATGTCAGTGTGATGCAACTCGGTAGCGTATATAGGTAATCGGTCTCGGTAGCGTATATAGGTAATCGCCTGGCCTTTCGTTTTGCTGTTCTATTTCTGGCGGCTCCTCCAAACTGGGCACTGGGCTTTCGCGGGACGCCGTGCGTGTTGGGGGGGGGGGGGGATTTGCGCCTAAACCCCGAACATTTTAGCTTTGAAATGTAGGGCGCAAGTGCTGGGAACAAGCGCGGCACGGCACCGGGCGCGAGTTCCCACTTTCCACGTGGGATCAAAACTTCTTGTCCCGCAACGACACGACGACAGTGCTTTACAATGTCGTCACTCTCAAAATGAACGTCACATACTTTGCATTTCGCAGTAAGCTTTCTATCTTTGCGATGCGAAGCTTGAATGGCGTAGGATCTTTTGGAGGTCCGAAGAAGTGTCATGAAGCGGAGTCGTCGTTGCGGTAGCCGCTCTTGCAGCCCGGCGCAAAGCAAATCGGCATACCGCACTGTGAATCTGTTCGCCCTCGTTACGCTTCGTACATCATCCACGTGTCTTCGTACAAGACGCTAAGCCTGGTCAAGAACAGTCGCAAAAATGACGAGCTAACAAAGCGCAGACGACGCTGTAACCCACGTGCGCTCGTACATCGGCGGAGCAGGGGTGCTATCGCGGAACGATTCTATTTTTTATTCCAATGCTTTTCGTGCTTTTCGCGCTTGGCCATTGGTCAGAACGACGGTCCGTCAGCGTTATCAACGCGATCAGCCAGCCGCGAGTGGTGGATGATAAGAAAAAGCATAGAATATGGCATAGAATCGGAAATAGCATCGTTCCGCGATTGCACCCCAGATCACAACAAGCGCCAGCCGCGGGAGCTAGACGTGACTGCAGCGCCACTAGTTCTCACGACCGCCACGCGGACCGCCTCTCCGGCGGAGCTTTTAAACTGAGTTTGTTCTAGTAACGTTGGTACGCGCAGCGGATGCAAAAAAAAAAAAAAAGCGCCCGGCGTGCTGCACAGCGCAGACCGCGGACGAGGGGGTCATAAAAGAAAGGGAGAGGGAGCCCGCACACGAAAACAAAACAAAAAGAAAAAAACCCGGCGCGCGCGAGGGAGCTAGGAGAGGAGGCGCGGCTGGTGTTAGCGTTGCCATGACGACGCATACCGTGTGCGCCGCCATTCTGCCGTTCGAGTCTCTGAATCCCAGCCGCCAGGATATTACTGAAGGGACGTTTGGCGCTGCCAGCGCTGACGTCATGAATTAAGGCGTCCTATGGGCGGTATACGGAGTAACCTCCCCCTGACGGAGTCACCACGTGTCACGAACGCTCTCGCCCTGACCGCCAGCAGCCACGCGCTCCAAGCATTGCGTTTCCATCGCTGAACACTGTACCACGCGTGTTTGCTTGTCACGCTTCGCACTTGCATATGTTCAGCTTTTCTTAGAATTCGTAGCTACTTGCATCCACTGCGGGTTATGCTCTTTTATACACAATGGCTTGCACGCAGCCAACCTCTACGAGTTTTGAGTGAACATCGCAAACTTATGTTCAAAAATAAGGCTAAAATTATCTTTGGACTCATAACAACAAATCCTTGACGTTTTAGATATTGGCACGCACGCTTCTATCTTTATTTTTATGTAATTAGTTCGTTGTACGCGTAGCCGCTGCCTTGCGGATGCCTCGCCCCAATGTCTGGGTACCTCCCAGATTATGTTAGAATCTTCTTATAGGCTTGAGCGCGAGAACGCCAACAGCTGCGATTATTCTGGAACTAACGCGCCCACCAGCGATAAGGCTCGAATGTTCGATGCCGCATGTACAAATGCCGACGCGCCTTGCTGCAGATCACATTATCGACGGCCGACGCTCTGTTCGCCGCTATCAGTATACAGCGTGTATCGCTTCCTTGCCGTTTGTCTTTTCATTTCCCGGCCACACGTTCCGCCAAATAAAGTTCCCCAGCAGCAACGCCACGCCATGCCACAGGTTGCTGGAATTCAGGGCTAGCTGTTTGCACTGCGCGCGCTACACCGGAAATACATTGTAGCGTTAAAGGGAGGGATCGATCGAAGGCTTGTTTCTTTTTATTAGACGCAACCTAATAAAACCATCTTCAAAGAACTTCCAGTGGGAGTTGGTGTATGTGTTATGTAGGATATGTTGTGAAAGGAACGGGCAATCACAGGAAAAAAACATGGTTGATCCCTCTGTCATAGGAATCAATAATAATAATACCTGGGGTTTAACGTCCCAAAACCACGATTTGATTATGAGGGACGCGGTAGTGGAGGGCTCCGGAAATTTCGACCACCTGCGGTTCTTTAACTTGCACCTAAATCTAAGTACACGGGCCTCAGACATTTTCGCCTCCACCGAAAATGCAGCCGCCGCGGCCGGGATTCAATCCCGCGACCTTCGGGTCAGCAGTCGAGCGCCATAACCACTAGACCACCGTGGCGGGGCCGTCATAGGAATCAGTATAACACGAAAGTAAAACGTGTGTTCACAGGCGTAGTTCAGCGTTTGTTGTGCATTGTTTCGTCCCGAGGGCGAAGGAATGAATGGTATAGCAATAAGTTGTAATGTCACGCGAAAAACGGCAAGCAGCTCGAAACTTCCAATGCGTTGCTCAAGCAGAAAGGACGCGCGGAACGAACGTACACAGGATGAGCGCGAACTAACAACTGTCACAGCTCGACAGTTAAAGCGCGCTGGTCAAATACAAAGGAGGACGCACGACACGAACGCACAAGTATACGCAGGATGAGCGCGAACTGTCACAGTTGTGACTTATTTGTTTGTGGGCAGCGCTCTCCTTTCGCAAAAGCGGCCGCTGCAGTGAGCGAAATGACCTTCGTGCTCACTGTAACTTGAACGCAAACTTGCGGTGAGAGCGCAAGACGTACAAGATAAGCGCGCGCGCAGGAGTGACCATGCCCTGTAGAGGCACACGCTCATGTTAACGCGGGGGGCGACGACATTTAAAGCGCGCTCTTCGAGCCCTTCGCGCCATCTGGCTAGTGATAACGAAAACACGCTGATGTACCCTGATCTCTGAGTACCGCCACTGGCAAATGGTGTATATAAATAGCACGCCATTAGAGTGACGAAGAGTGTGCCGTTTGTGGCGGAGTCGTGTCGCGCTGCGCGCTGGGGATTGACAGGTCGTAAGTTCGATTCCAGGTGACGGAACTTTTTAGGGGCTGTTGGGAACTAAAAAGCCACACACATATAAGCGACGGCAAAGTGTGCGTGTTTAACAACGTGAGTGTGTATAGTGAGAGACCATATGGGCTCTCCGTGTTTACATCTGTGCGCGGCTGTGAATTATGTACTATTGCAGCCGCCGTGAACTAAATACATTTAGAGTCACGTTTCCCCGGGACGCCGCTCTCGCCATGTATTGTAAACAAGAGAGCGACGCAACGGCCCTCCTCCTCCTCGAGGACCCCGCCTCATCGGGGCAGTCTGCTCGAGGCTCTGTAACTACGAGCAGCTCAATAAAGTTTCTCTTCCGCCCTCTGATCCTGCGTTCTTGATATACAACAGTTTTGGCGACGAGGATGGGATCTCCGATTGAATCACAAGAGAAGTGTTAACAACATCTTGCTGTGGTGAAACTGGACTGTTCAATCATGGCAACATCGGCAGACGGGATAGCAGCATCAAGAGATCGCAGAGTGGTTACAACGCCGGTTGGAAGGCTTGCTGAGTTCAGTCCCGACACTGGAAGCATCGAAGTCTACATCGAAAGATTCGAGGTCTTCGCAAGCGCTAACAACATTGACGAGCCGAGGACGGCGCAAGTGTTCTTGACAGTCCTAGGTGAAAAAGCCTACGTGACACTACGAAGCCTTCTGCTGCCTAAGAGTCCTGCTGACTCCAAGTATGCTGATATCACGAAAGTGCTGCGCGAGCACTACGCACCACGGAGATCCATAGTCACGGAACGGTACAGGTTCCATCGCAGGGATCAAGGCCAAAGTGAAAAAATTGGAGAATTCGTCGTCGAGCTCAAGAAGATAGCGGCAACATGCGAGTTCGGCAGCTTCCTTGAAGAAAGTCTTCGAGATCGGCTAATCTCGGGTCTTCGCAGCGAGGACATCCGATGCCGTCTGCTGTCGTTACCGAACAAGCAGGCGACATGGGAACGAGTTCTAAACATCGCCACCGCCATGGAAACCGCAAAGAACGACACCAAAGGAATTCTCCCAGCTCCTGCGGACGTCAACTGGCAGAACAAGCCGACGCCTAAAAGGAAGCCAATGAGCAAAAGCAAAACATCGTCCACAATGGGGACTGCCACCTGTAAACCAGGGAAGCCGCGGAAAGAAGGACTTTCTCGCGAGGGACAAGGAAAATGTTTCAGGTGTGCTGATGAGCATTTTGCTAGGGCATGTCCATTTTTGCAGAGTCAGTGTTTCAAATGTTCGAAAAAGGGCCATGTTGCCAAAATGTGTCGGACTAAACAAACGCATTGCATTGACCAAAGCACAACAGAGGCGAAACTGTTGGCAATAGGGCATAACCAGAGAGATGGTCAGACATCTCCTTTAGTAGTAAAGCTACACATAAATGGCAAAGAGGTTCCGATGGAACTTGATACAGGATCAGCAGTGTCTCTAATGTCGGAAAGCGAATTCGAAAAATGTTTTCCCGATGCTGAGTGGTCCGCAACTGATGTGCGCTTGGTCACATACAACGCAACACCTGTAAATGTGAAGGGTTCCGCGCAAGTTGATGTGCGCTATGGCACACAGCGCCATGAGCTGCCGCTTGTAATAGTCAAGCATGAATCGGGCTTGAGGATGCCAACACTTTCGGGGCGTAACTGGTTGTCGAAAATAAGGTTAGATTGGTCAGAAGTCGTACCTGTGTACAACATTCAGACAGAAAATTCTCTTTTGAAAAAGTACCATGAAGTGTTTGCAAAAGGATACGGTACAATCAAGGGCTTCAATGGGAGCATTGTTCTGAAGGAGAATGTGTCACCCCTTTTTTGTAAGGCTAGACCAGTTCCATACGCCGTGTTGGAGCAAGTTCAAAAAGAATTGCATGACCTTGAGAGAGCTGACATCATATATCGAGTCAAGCACAGTGAATGGGCGACCCCTCTTGTGCTAGTGCCAAAGAAAGACAATTCTGTTAGGATATGTGGGGACTACAGAATTACTGCAAATCCGCGTATAGAGGTGGATCAATACCCACTGCCTTTACCGGAGGACATCTTTGCATCTGTAGTAGGAGGCACAAATTTCACAGTTCTAGATCTCTCTAAGGCTTACCTGCAACTTCAACTTGATGAACGCGCCCAAGAGCTATTGACAGTGAACACTCATTTGGGTCTTTTTAGATTTAAAAGACTGCCGTACGAAGTAGCAAGCGCTCCTGCGATGTTCCAAGCAGTAATGGACCAGATTTTACGAGGAATTTGTGGCACTGCATGCTACATAGATGATGTACTTATTTCAGGAAAAGATAAGCAAGAGTGCTACGGAAGATCCGAAAGAGTGCTTAAGAAGCTACAGGATCATGGAATCCGCGTTAATGCAGAAAAATGCTCGTTCTTTCAAAGTAAAGTGCGCTATCTGGGACACGTAATTGACAAGAATGGGTTGCACCCAGCACCAGACAAGGTGGAAGCTATCATGCTTGCTCCCCAGCCAAGGGATGTTACACAGCTCAAAGCATTTCTTGGCCTCGTTAACTTCCATGCGAAGTTCATGCCAAATCTGGCAACTCTGCTTGAGCCATTACACAACTTGCTACGCAAAGAAAGTGCATGGAAATGGTCAAGTCAGTGTGACAAGTGTTTCAGAGAATGCAAAGAATTACTGTGTAATAACCAGCTATTGCAGATTTATGATGTCAGAAAAGATTTGCGTCTGACATGTGATGCGTCTGCATACGGCTTAGGGGCAGTGCTGTCTCATGTGGTTGATGGTCATGAAAAACCTGTTGCCTTTGCGTCTCGATCAATCACCCAAACTGAGCGCAATTACGCGCAAATCGAGAAAGAGGGACTTGCCATTTTTTTGGAATCAAGAAATTTCACAAGTACTTGTATGGTCGCAAGTTCGAAATTTTCACGGATCACAAGCCACTGACTGCTCTTTTTGACCCTAAGCGTCCAGCAAGCTCTGTGGCTGCTGCGCGAGTGCACCGTTGGTTACATGTACTGTCAAATTACCGTTACCGGGTCACGTATAATGCAGGACGTACGATTGGCAATGCTGATGGTTTGTCGAGGCTCCCCCTGCCTGAAACTACTGAAGAGTCTAAAAGCATTTTTTTATTTTGCACCGATACAAGACCTTCCTGTCACAGTGAAAGAGGTTGAGCTAGAGACAGCCAGAGATGAAGTACTCCGTGTTGTACGTGAATTCACATGGAGCAGTTGGCCTAACAAAGTTTCTGACGAGCTAAAGCCGTACTTTGTAAGGAAGTTAGAAATGAGTGTGCACATGGGTTGTTTAGTATGGAATAACAGAGTTGTGATTCCCGCTTCACTTCAAAGTGACGTTCTTGGATTGCTGCACGAACAGCACATCGGTATCACTAAGATGAAGGCAATCGCTAGATCAATGGTCTGGTGGCCTGCTATTGATCGCAGTATTGAGGAAATCACTAGAAAATGTGATATTTGCCAGAGTGTTGCTTCGTTCGGTGAGCCCACTCCATTGCAACCGTGGAGATGGTGTGAGAATGCGTGGGAGAGAGTACACTTAGATTTTGCAGAGAAAAATGGCAAATCATTTCTGCTTGCTGTGGACTCCCATTCGAAGTGGCTAGAGGTAAAAATCATGAACTCCACAACAGCGCAAAATACAATCGAAGTAGTGAGATATATGTTTGCTGCATATGAATTGCCACACGAAATTGTTACAGACAATGGCCCTCAGTTCAGAGCCCAAGAATTTGAGGCCTTTCTAAAAGCAAACCGTGTGAAACACACGCTAACTCCTCCTTACCACCCACAATCAAATGGGGCGGCAGAAAGAGCAGTACAAACGCTGAAGAAGTCGCTTCTGCTGCAGGGAGTAAGTGACCAAAAGAAAAACCAGCAATCAACACTACAACAACAAGTGGATAACTTCGTGTTTGGGTACAGAACCACTCCCCATACATTCACAGGGCAGACGCCAGCTGAATTGTTCTTGAGAAGGAAACTGCGCACGCGGCTCTCCGGCTGAAACCAGACCTTGCAAGGAAAATGAACGAAAAAACAACGCACATAAAGGAGAGCGCGGACAAACACCGAGGTCGCTCAAGACAGTTTGTAAAAGGGGATTTCGTTTACGTAAGAAGCGTTCGAGGTGAAACCGTTAAGTGGTTTCCCGGAAAGATAGTCCACAGAAGGTCCGCCATGACATACCTAGTGTTTGTTTCGGGGCAAGTAAGATTCTGGCACGTAGACCATTTGCGCAGCCGCAGCGCGCCAGGCGATATCCCATTTCACGGGGACGATATAAGCTGCCCACAGACGGGTAATGGAAACGAAGCGGAGACCGTCGGCACGGCGCCGTCAGCTCTAGGCTTGACGCCGTTGCATTCAGACACGGAGCCCTCGGAATCACCTCCCAATACAGACAATGGAAACGGGAACGTTCTCAGGCGTTGTACGCGCACGAGACGTTTTCCTGAACGTTTGAATTACGTTTAGGGGGGAGGAAGATGTTGGGAACTAAAAAGCCACACACATATAAGCAACGGCAAAGTGTGCGTGTTTAACAACGTGAGTGTGTATAGTGAGAAACCATATGGCCTCTCCGTGTTTACATCTGTGCGCGACTGTGAATTATGTACTATTGCAGCCGCCGTGAACTAAATACATGTAGAGTCACGTTTCCCCGGGACGCCGCTCTCGCATGTATTGTAAACAAGAGAGCGACGCAACGGCCCTCCTCCTCCTCGAGGACCCCGCCTCATCGGGGCAGTCTGCTCGAGGCTCTGTAACTACGAGCAGCTCAATAAAGTTCCTCTTCCGCCCTCTGATACTGCGTTCTTGATATACAACAGAGGCGAAGCTCTAAAGCGGCACCCGTTCGTCCCTCGTAGTGCGTAACCAGTCGTAACGCTAGTACCAGATTCGGCTTTTAGTTAACGCGTGCGCGTTAACTAAAAGCCGAATTCTTCTGTCTCTCATTCACCATTAGCAGCCATTGGCATGTTCCAGTAGGAAACGTTAGTAGAAGTGTAAGTGTTAGCAAAAAGCCGACTTCTTCTGTCTCTCATTCCCATTAGCAGCCATTGTTTACCTCCAAGGTAGTGCCTGGTGAGATTTCTCCTGTGCGTGATTATACAATAAAAATTTTGTTCAAAACGCCGTTGATTGGTGAAATAAACCAACGAAAGACGCCAGATGTTTTCTAAAAGCAAAACGAAAAGACGCCAGATGTTTAACGAAAGACGCCAGATGTTTTTCTAAAGCAATGGTTTTCTAAACAATGAAAATTCACAGCGTACATGTAAAATTAAAGTGAGCTGCAAGTCGTCATAACTCTCATCGAACCTTTAGTATAAACGCGCCCGATCTCACGTCGGTGATGATGTACTGGGCAGAATTCACGGAAGATTCACGGTTTACCGATGAACCTCCGCAGCTTCGCCCAATCATCATCATTCACTCCGTGGATATGCTGTGATTTTTTCTTCTAGTTTTTAGATGCGAAGTATCTTATGGCGGAGTTCAATCCGGTGGTAGTGGTGGTGGTGTGCGGCGTGACCACCCTTACTGCGCATGCGCACACCCTCTCCTCTCACCCTCTCCCCTCCCCCCTCTCCACGTCCACTTCCCCGTTTCCCCTCTCCACTTTCCGTCTCCCCCCTTTCCATTCTTCCTCTGAAACGCGTGCTAGACATGCCGAAATTCTCTCCTGCGCAACGCCGCGATGAGCACCAGCGCATGCGCGTCCCCTCCCCTTCTCTCTTCTCTCCTACGCTGCCCCCCTCTCGCACGCCTGCCGACTGCGTTCCCCGCTCGCCCTGTGAGAATTAACGGCCAGGCTAGAGGGAAGACAAGACGCGCGTAGCGTTCCTCTTCGCGTTCCACGACGCGAGGTCGGTAGCATGCCCAAAGAACGCCAACGGAACGCGATCGTGCAAGTGCTCCGGCTTCGCATCGCCTCATGGTCCCCTTTAGCGGGAAATTGTGTATTTCTTTGCCATACGTTAGTCTTTATATTTTACAACGTCATATCCGTGACGGAAATGCGTCAGTGGAGCCGTGGTGTACCCCGGCATAAAACACTTTCGTGTTGAAAGCGATGTAGACAGACAACGATAATTGTTGGAGTTGAACATCCCAAAACCACGCTATGATTCTGAGGGATGCCGTATGGAAGGGCTCCGGACAGTTCGACCCGCTGGGGTTCTCTAACGTCCACCTAAATATATGTACAGGGACCTCAAACATTTTCGCCTCTATAGAAAAGGGGACTGCGGCGGCCGGGATGCGATTCCGCGACCTTCGGGTCAGCAGTCGAGGACAGTAACGAATAGACCACCGTGGCGTGGAGCAATGTAGAGAGAAAGAGCGAAATTTCGCTGTCTCTGTATACATGGTGTTGCTTCCTGTGCTTGTCCGTTCCTTGCGCATCGTATCCCACTAGCGGCACGGTCACGGCTGAGCTGCCCGTTGTTCAAAGTTGAAAGGAATGTACAGGGAACTATGTTCGTAGCTTTCAACTTGAAAACAGAGATCTCAGCTAGTTGGTACGTGTTCGTGCTAACTGTACATCATTCGGCTCTAGCGCAATAATCATGACACAAACGGCAAGGAGTTAAACTGGACAAATAATAGCTGGCCGCAGGTAGGGACCGAACCTAAAACCTTCGGATAACACGTCTGATGCTCTAGCAATTGAGCTACGATAAACTGAGCTTTTGAACCCACTTCATCATTCACAAAATGGATATGAGAGCGACCCCCGCTGTAGCTCAATTAACAGAGCGTCGGACCTGTTACCCGAAGGTTGTATTTTCGGTCTTTACCAGCGCGGCAAGTACATTTTTCATTTAAATTCTTTTGCACTCGTGTCATAATTGCTATAGTACAGCTAACACATACAAGTAGTGTCCCCTATACTCTCATTAGCTTTAGTGTCCGTTAGTTTCATGAGATTATGACGCGTTGCGGCCCAACTGATTACGACACACAGTTTTTCCCCCACGTTATGAGTCATTTTATGCGCGAATAAGCGTGTTCATCACGGTTGCCATCTGGCTGGCACGATGCCCACTTTTGGGCGTTAGACTAGCGGACGACTAATCCGTTGAAATAAAAAAAAAAGATCTTGAGAAACCCGTAATCGTTGACGTTGGTGTCTGTTAGTGGCAATCGCGATTATGCGCTCGTGTGCCATAGTGTATTTCTTCGGTCAACATTGTGTTTCGTCTCGCTGCCAAAGCGGATCTCGGAGGCCACGTAGAAAGATGCGCGTGGTTGAGATCTCCTCCGCCAGGTGCCCCAATAATCCAAGCTGCTCACAAAAAAACCATCGGCTCTATCAGCGAACTCATTCAATTAATTTTCATTGACTCTCGTAACAGCTAATCGGGCCTCATTTAAAGTAAACTTATGCTCTGATATCGTACGTATCCAATATCACCCATGACTTGAACCAGGCCCATCGATTTCGTACCAGTTTAGTATTTTGACAAGGCTTTCTGAGTATTCGGAAGACCGGAAGTTGGTGCTCGGCCGCAAGTGATTGGAAGAGAAGCAAGAGTGTCACTCGGTGATTGTGCCACAAAAAAGGAATAAGAAACCTATGTGTGGCAACAATGAGATCACCCATAGGGTGTTGCAGAGGGCTGTAAGTAAACCTATACTGGTTTCTCGTAACGAACGCAACAAAAGTTTCTTCCTGTAAGGAGACCGAAACCGATACAGGCTTCCTTTACGGGATACCTCGTTCGCGCTACGCAGCAATCTAGCGGACCTCATAACACGTCAACGAACGCATGAGACTATCGTCAAGTATTTCGCCCATAAAAATTGGGGGACCCTTAAGCTTCGCCTTTAAGAGTTGAACGCGATAGCGATATTCGGCCCCTAGTGCGCACTTCAACCACTAAGTGCATACTTATTAATGTGTATTGTTGCACACACACGCACACAGACACACACGCGCACGCGCGCGCGAATGGTACAGGTTTTTGATCTAAAGCACTTCCCTGTGCAAGAGTCGCATGGCCTCCGAGACACACGTCGCGCGTCCGCCATCTCGGAGGCCATAAAGAGTCGAGACATAGTTCTCGCAATTCCTCTCAGATGGCAGGACATTATCTAGCGTTCGCTGTTTGCTTGATCAACGCCTCCTCTAGAAAGCCGGCGTTGTCTTAATATGTTTTTCGCTAGATGGACATAGTTGTACATTTTTAGAGCTGTTTGAAAGTTCGTGTGTGTTTTTATCGGCGATGGCTGCACTATCCCGGCCTTTTTCGATGTAGTTTGATGGCCTCGTCAATGCGCCTACAAATCGCCGAATGGGCTCGTTTTGGTCATGTCACCTGCCGAAAAAAATGCGTTAAGGAGACTCCTTCCACCACATGGCATTTATGTAGTGTCTTTTTCCGAAGCAGCTGCAAGTAACATCGTGGCTTTGGGGTAGGACACCTGCTTGCCACGCGAACGGCCCAGGTTTGATCCTCAACTGGGACCAAAGATATTTATTGTTTATTTCATTTGCTTCTTTGTCGATTTTTCGGACAGGACGATTTTTCGCTCATTACAAACGACGCCGTCACCGTCGCCGACGCTGACGTCGACGCCGACAACGGAATTTCTGCGACACGAGCTCTCTGACGCTATCGCGTTAAAAAGTATAGCGGATGTATTTGTTAAAGACTATATACAACGAGTTTTAAGATAAGTAACAGGGAACCTTAAGCAATTACCTATAATCAAATCAAATCAAATTTTATTGTTACTATGAAATAAAGTTATTACGGACAGTATACAGAAGGAGGTCCGGTAGTCGGAGACTGAATTGGGACCTCCTGTACATGATGCACATAAAAACAAATAAGACATAGCTTCGACAGGAAGGTAAAAATTAGAATAATCATAATGGTATAGGTGATCAAGCACATTTCATAATACAAAGAAAACATTTAAACACGAGATGTATTTAAAACAAACAAAAAAAGACAAAAATATGTGACAGTATGCTTTAGGGGCTATGAGAATGAAATGCTACGTGTTGTTGTATTGGTTGACAGAGAGCTTTTTTTAATTCTTTTACAAACGAGTGTAAATTCATTGATTTTGGACGGATGGCAGTGAATTGCACATGAAAATTGAGCTAAAATGGGCGGTTTGTTTGCCATAGTAAATGCGGGCTGTCGGTATGATGAAGTTTTTGCGGAAAGCAAATCCAGTGTTGTTGGTATTGAGAAGTGAGGAGGATGGGATGATGTAAATGGGAAATACCTCATTGATATGCTTGAATAACCATATGGCTAGATTATGCTTAACCATATTGCGCACTGTAAGAACGTTGTAGATAGTTGTTTGGAATTGGTGTAATATGAACTAGAAGTGACTATTTTAATTGCTTTGTTTTCAACAGTCTGTAACGGTGCGAGGTGAGTGTTGTAGCTAGTACCCCAGGTAGTTATACAATAGTTGATGTGAGAATCAATAAATGCGTAGTATAGTGACAAGAGAATGGAACGTGAAAAAAAAAGGGCGAGACCGAATAAGGATGCGTATACCATAAGACAGTTTTTCTTGACATAAAATATGGCTGTGGAATTTTAAGTTTCTATCTAGTCTGACGCCCAAGTAAACACAGTCATTACTAGCATGGATCAAATGATTTGGGATACTAATAGTGGGAGCCGGTACTAGCGATCGCTGATGTAATGAAAAGAGAATAAATTGGGTTTTTTGAGGATTGAACTGTAATTTGTTTAATTTACACCAGTGTAATATATTGCGAAGATCAGTGCTTAGGTTATCTATTGAACAGTCTATGCTATTATCGGAACTAAAAATCGTCGTATCATCAGCGTAGAGCAAACTTTTACAGTGAATGATAAAATTAGGTAGATCGTTGATATAGAATAAAAACAAAAGTGGGCCCAGAATAGACCCTTGTGGTATTCCTATGTTTGTTGTGGTCGTTTGGAGTAACTACCGGAAATACTGACCGTTCGGTTTCTACTAAGGTGATAACTACGAATGAATGACAGAGCAGGACCACAGATGCCCATTGCTTCCAGTTTTATGAAGAGTATCTGATGGTTGATAGTATCAAAGGTTTCTACTGATCTCGCTTATCAAAGCGAGATCAGTAGAATATCCTGTTCGGAAATTAAACTGAAAATCAGTAAGAATGCTAAACTTGCGGAGGTAATTAGTTAGGCGCTTTTCAAATAATTCCTCAATTACCTTGCTGAGGAAAGGGAGCACACATACAGGCCGGTACTTCGTTGCCAATGAACGGTCTCCTTTTTTAACTACTGGGATAACTTTATCACGCTTAAATTCGCGAGGAAAAGCCCGCCTTTTAAATATCCGATTAATCACATATATAAGAATATCAGATATAGAGAGAGAAATCAGCTTTATGTGTGATGTACTAATGTCGTCAAGACCAGCGCTAGTGGTTTTTAGATTCCGAATTACGGGGGTTACTTCGTCGACAGAAGTGGGGAACAAATAGAAGGACTAGGGTAAGCGAGTGATTTCGTAATCTAAAACTTGGTGCGATGGCAGATTGTTGGAAAAGAAAGAAGTCACTGAATGTATCAGCAACGTCTCGTGGATTTGAGTGCACAATGCCATTATGAATTATCGAGGTAATGCTTCCTCGGTCACCGTTTCTGTTTAGAAAAGAATTTACTAATTTTCATTTTTTTTTTCAGAGTTATTCCCACATTTCAATATTTTCCGCTCCAAGTATTTTCTTTTTGCACTTTTTAACTGCGCACAGAGATGGTTACAGAATTTAATGTACCTTGCTCTTAGCTTTATATTGAAAGGCTGTTTTTTGTTTTTTTTTGTAAAGATTCTCGCGTGTGCGCATTGTTTAAGTAATGACTCGAACCCGAAAGCTATCTTCTTTTTGAGTCGACTGGAATGTTGCTCCTCGCGCCAAGCTTTCTGCAAGTGGTGCCGAAATGATTCCGGGATAGGCCCACGTTACAGCACCAGCGATGTCAAGTGTACGTCATCAGAAGACGTCATGACGACGTCACATATTGCGGCGATCAGCGACGACACGATCAAGTTACATGATGCCGTCATTGCTGACGTCACGTAACATTGAGGTCACACTAATTTTGGCATGCAGACGGCAAACACGCATTCAATTGAGCCTTACGTGACTTTCGACGGACTCTTATCAGTTGTAAAGGCGAAAGCCTTAGATGCCTCATCAAACACGAAAATTGACCGCGGGAGTTGGCGTAAACACGATCAAGTGGTGCAAAGAGTTATCACGCGATTACGTCAGGATATGACGGAATTGTGACGTCACAGATCGCCAAAATTCGTGACGTCATCATCTTCACATGATGACTACATCACATGACATCGCCACTTGGTCAAAGGTGGGCCGATGACGGATGCAGCGCAAAACCAGGCGATGTGCAGAAATGCAATGCATTTCTGCACATCGCCTGCAATGCCGCCTGCACATCGTTTGCAATGCCGCCGATCCTTGAGGTACCGCAGAAATACGTCACGTGGACACAGCTTCCGGGAATGGGCGGGCAGGATCAATACTTCGGCTGAGAAGATAAATAAGACGGCTGGCGCCTTCAGGTCGTCTTAGGACGAATGCGTGAGGGCATCTGCCATTTTTTTTGTATCATTCCTTTTCACGCCCAAAATATGTCGTGAAATATCCTCAGGTCTCATCAAATCTCACCTCTAAAGACAGATTGGTTACATACCAGGACATTTGCGGGCAATACCGCCTAGGCTAGCCATAGTTGTCCTATGCTTTCCACAAGCGATGTGTGCCAGGACAATAATAATTGGTGTCCTTGTCAGGCGACAATCTTTAGATCCTCTACTTTTTAATTTGGCCTGATTTAGGAAGTTTATTCCTCTCTATCATTTACCGCAGACGCTTTCGTGCAGCCCCTTCGAGCGCAAGTGCGCAAAGCTGCATGTAAACATTGGGCATGTTGGACTGTATCGCTACTTTTACGACCGTGGAACGTGTCGTCAGGCGGCCCAAAGAGTGGTGTGTTACTTTGATTAAGCTTTGCGATCACCCCTGTCAACTAGTAACGCCTAAAGATTCATTTTCATGCAAGGTCAACCACGCCGATGAGCCGACGCCTTCTCGGCAGTTCCTAGTAGCGGAATGAACCCATAGGCGTGTGCAGGGTTCCCGGTCAGGAGGGGCGAAGGTTCATCGCAGCGCCACCCCCCCCCTACTAAGTCAATGTACGAGGCACATTTTGCGCCCCCTCCCCACTGCTTTAGGTGACTAGGGGGGTCAATGTACGGGGAAGATTTCGCGCCCCCTTTTAGGTGACTGGGGGGGGGGGGGCGCCCCCCCCTGACCCCCCGTGCGCACGCCTATGAATCAACCCACTAGCGGAAGAGCGTTCTCGTTTCACTGATGCGGGACAAGGAACGCGCGCGCGCGAAGCTCGCGTCTCAGCGGAGCGGCGCGAGAGCAAGCATCGGCAGATCGTCACCGAAGTGAAGCCGGTAAAGCGGCACGGCTCGCGCATCATCTGATAAGTAGTAAGCATTTTGATGATAAAGCGCTATCGCTTACATCGCTGTGGCTTTATTACGGTCCCGGAAATTGACGACACCACGTGACAACAACCAGTCTGTACGCCCGAATACTGGCTCGCCCGATCCGTGCGATACCGTCCCCCGTATTCCTCCCTACGAAACTAAAGGGGCTTGCACTTTGCCTCCCTTAAGCGCGTCACCTTTCGAAGCGGCGATCCACGTGCTTACGGCCGCGCAGTGATCAAGCAGCGAGCACTCCGCTCGTAAACAGCGGCCGTCGCCTTGGCAACACACCAGTAGAAAAGCGCCTATCAACGGTGTTGCGCGCTCCGCCAATAGGAGCGCCGCGTACATTGCAAATTTCGTGAGAACAAGCTCCGATCTTTTTGTTGGCGCTTCTTCTATGCGCTGATCGTAAGCCAGTAGGGCGGGAACGGAAAGGCGAAACTTTGAGCTTTGAAAGAACGCCAAGATGGCGGCGCTCGATGTGCAGGAAAGACGAGATACGACGCCATCAATTGCGCCGTTTTAGCGCAATTGTGGGCTTCGTTTTCACGGAAGTAACTTAAAAAATTATTTTTTAGGGCACCTAGGGTGCATTTGCAGATTAATCGTTTATATACTGGGTAAATAAGAGACCACAGATGCCAAAACGACTGTCATCCAAAAACCGAGTTTTGGCGATTTTCGCTATTTAATCCCCGCGTCCCCCCTTGAGTGTTACGCAACCCACCTTTTAGGATGCACATTTCACTCGCCTTTAAAGGGACACTAAAGAGCAAAACGATTTTTCTCGCATTAGTAAAGTGGTCTTCCACGATACCAAAAACACCACGCTTGCTGCGAGAAGACCCTTAATAAGCGAGAAAACGCGCAAAAAGAAAATACAGATGGCGACGCCACCTTGGAATTCCCGCACCATCTGCCGTGACGTCACCTATTTTTGACGGCGCCTGCTTGAGCCTACGTAGTTCCTAATCGGTTAAATCAATGTACATTGTCCTCTGAGGGGGCCAGAGACTTGATAAAACGAACATGTGGAAATTTCGTCGAGCCAGTGGCGCCAAATTACGTTAAATGCTCTTTGAAATGTTTTACGTCACGAATTACAAAGATCGGCGCGAAATTTAAAAATGAAACGTCGAACTTGGTTTTCTCCGCTAATAATAAACCTATGTTCCATCTTGAATGAATAAAACGCGGGAAAGAACGAGGACGAACAGAAGAAACAACAGACCACGGCGCCGTGGTCTCTTGTTTCATCTGTTCGTCCTCGTTCTTTCGCGCGTTTTATTCATTCAAGATGGAATCACACCAACTTGCCCTGTTAAACGTTCCAATGAAATAAACCTATGTTGGTGAAATAAACTACACAAGAGTTCTCCGAGCACACTTTATCAATCTAAACCAATTCATTGTTTCTCTTTAGTGTCCCTTTAAGTCATGTAAAGCATTACGCAGCTGAGTCGATTAGATACACGACTCGCTTGCCTTTCAAGTAATTTGATAACAAATGCTCACGCTTGGCATGACCGCTTTCCCATTGGTAGGATGCCCTAATCTGTACGATTTCGGCATCATACAGCGGCAGACAGGCAATGCTCATCCCACAAAACACAAGCCTCTGCAATTCAACAGTGCGATCGACTACAGAGATTATAGCATAACATGTCTCACTATGCATATACTGGCTTCAGGTAACGTACCTACTCAGGGGAAATAAGCTAACAGAAGCCGATGGCAATATTTACTTGTGAATGGTTGCTTTGTGCCACGCACCTACTGCGGCGCGCGAAATCGCGAGTCAAATAACGCAAAGTGGAATCGCGAGGCTGTGGGCGTAATTTGAAGATGGCTTGAGAATACAGACAGAGCGTTTTAAGCAACATCCTTTTTTTTCAATTGCTGCACATTAACCGCTAACACACTTGCGGGCCTTTGCGGTACTCTTTCTTTGAAGACGTTTATATGAGCGCCCGGAAGGCAAATTTAAAAACGACGTCTGGACATGCTCCGCGTAGTTTGGTTTAGTTCCCAAGATGACACCGGTTATGAGATACGCCTTAGTGGACGGATCCACTAATTTCGACAACGTGGGGTTCTACAACGGGGACAGTCATTGCACAGTACACGGGCAACTAGCATACATCCTGCATCGAAATGCGAGTGCCACGGAAGGGATCGAACCCGCGTCTTTCCGGACCCATCACTGACCAGAGGGCCCCACGTAGCTCTTATTTGACGCCTTAGTGTCGCCGCCATAGGTCACCAGGCATATTAAGAAAATTAGACATTCGAGGAACACATGGACGTGCTGAAGCATCTATCTTCTATGCTGCTTTTCAGTGAAGGCTCTTTGGGTGCCGCCATTTTTGCTCTTCGGGGTGCTGTAAGAATGCCTGACGACTTGAAAAATTCACTGCCGGGCTCAGTTTAGCTGCTTCTCGCAATAAGTGCGCCTGACGCTGCTGTCGCATATTTGAAACTCTCTGGCACAAATTGGCAGCAAATGCACACACTGCCGTGTCACTGAAATCGCGCGGATTTCGCATTTCGGCGCACGCCGCGGTGCTGTACGAATTGCTCGCCCCACCGAAAAAAAAAGGGACACGCGGCGCGCACAACCGTAAATTCGTGCAGGACACGTTCGACCGGCGAGCACTCACCTTGTTTATGATGGTTTTACATTCCTCAGCCAACAGGACGTCGTTGCTGTCTGGGCGATGAGCGAGACGCCTCCACTTTACTGTAAGGGTGCTGCGTCAAGGCTAACTAATCAAGAAAACTCCAGTCGAACTCCCTAAACCAGATACCAGAGCGAGAAACAAGAAAGAGCAATGAAAAGGACGAAGCGCGACGTTTATATTCCACTTAAGAGCCTTTAACGGCGCCCACCAATAGCGTACGATGAACGTTTGTTTGACTTGGGTAGACTTTAAAGTGATAGAAGACTGTTGTGTAGCGATTATCTGCCATCTTAATGGCACAAACGAGTGATCTGACCATCATTGTGGTTGTCGCCTCTAGCGACTCATGTGTTGCGCTGCCAAGCTCTTGGCACAACAATTGAACAATTCGTGTCCCATATGCTTTCCTAATATATTGTTCGATGCATTCGCTTGTGTCTAACAAAGGCACGAGCCCCTTCGAAAAATTCTTTTTACTGAGCACGTGGATGAACGCCCAATTCTCGGCACGGAGGAAAGAAACAGGAGGGAGCTTTGCGCAATGAGAAAGAAAGAAAAAAAGAAAGAAAGAAAGAAAGAAAGAAATGGAAGAAAGAAAGTAAGAAAGAAAGCAAGAAAGAAAGAAAGAAGGAAAGAAAGAAAGAAGGAAAGAAAGATTGAAAGAAAGAAAGAAAGAAAGAAAGAAAGAAAGAAAGAAAGAAAGAAAGAAAGAAAGAAAGAAAGAAAGAAAGAAAGAAAGAAAGAAGAAGGAATCTAGTAAAACTCACCGAAAGAATCTTACACATTCGGATAGACAATTGGTTGAATGACAACATGACCTTGAGCCCATGCCAAATTGGAATCAGGCGTGGTTGCTCCATTTGGTGTGCGCACGTCGACCTAGAATGTAGAATACAACTTGCCCGATATGAGAAACAATATTCCGCTTTAGTAACATTAGATATAACAAAAGCTTACGACAGTGAGGAGCATGTGAAACTCATACATTCACTCCAGAACTTAGATCTGCCACAATACTTTGTAGCGTGGATCTATGCATTCTTAAGTGATAGAGAATTTTATTCTCGCCATCCGGTGTGGCTTCTTCAAAATATAAACAAACGAGAGGTCTCCCACAAGGGTCTGTATCGTCACCGCTATTGTTTAATATTCTGCTACGTACCATTCCCATACAACAGGATGTACAGGTGTACGTGTATGCCGATGACATCGCATTGTTTGCCACATCAGCAGACATTCACACATTATACCAAATTCTGCAGACATATATGAACAGACTGGAAACGTGGCTGGCGGCCATTAACGTATCACTCAATAACAATAAAAGTGCAATCGTAGTGTTCACACAAAGTGTTCCAGTGCAAATTTCTTTACTTTACCGACAAGACAGCATACCCCAGGTAGAGGCATTTAGGTATTTAGGGGGTAACCTACACCGAAAAACTTAACTCGAGTCCCCATATAGAAAACATGGCTGTTAAGGGAGCACGCGCAGCAGGTATGCTACGCAGGCTGAGCAACAAGCGCGCAGGTTTACGCAGAGCTGTGCTTGTTATGATATATTGTATGTAACTTTCGACCGATATTAGAATTCGGCTGCGTTTTGTTTTCTGGTGCTCCAGCCTACAAAGTTCGACCACTCGTTCTTTTAGAACGTGAATCATTACGATTATGCCTTGGGCTTCCTAAATTTGTCGCAAACAATATTTTATACGAAGAATCACGACTGCCCTCTCTCATCAAAGGGTTTCATATCATATGCTTTCATACGCGCGAGTACCGTTGGCATGTCAACATTCCAGCCTGTCAGGCTGGCGTATATACGTCATTCGGGAGGTTGACATTCAACTGGACGCGTATTGTGCTGCTGCCTGATTGTGCTGCTTCTCGGTGACATCATGCATAAGAGCGTGTAGGTAACCGATTCCGCAATCTTGAAGTAAATTTATCGCTTCATAGGCCCCGATGTCCGTAGGCCCAGGTTTACAGACGCAATTCTGACCTTAGATTCTGTCTGCTTTTTCGTTTGCAGTCATCAGTGGCACATGCAGTAAGTACTTCCCGGTGTTTCTATCAAATACACTTTGCTCGAAGTTCAGAAGAAAACGGCCTATCGTGAATGTCTAAAATGATTCGTTCTGGTCGAACATGGTGGGCCTCACATTATATGCAATATTTAGACAGGGCTAATGATTCTGTGTCAGGGTGGCTTTTTGCCGCGACCATGGTTGACGAGAATACCATCAACACAAAGAAGTGATTTAATGCGTAGCATAGGGACTGAATGTAAAGATCGATGCCGTAATTGATACTGCTACCCGTGTCAATGCATAAAATCCATACAAATCACACTCTCGTACTTTCCAGCGGATAAAACGTAAGTGAGCATGCGTGCTATTCGAGCATTGCTTTGGATGCGTGGTGTATTTTTAGTTAGCTTTGTGAATGAAAGCACGATATAAAATATACATTCTCATCAACGTTGAGAAATACGTCACAGATTCTGACAGCACAGGAACAAATCGTGAAACGGATTCGATGGCGAACCTTAGCAGTTAGGGCTCCCGCAGCAGTTACATACAACGAAATTTTGTGAAATTGTGAAGTTAACGCAAGAGATTTCAAATATTATTGAAGCGAAAAAATTCTACATGCAGGGCGCACACGAATCTAGTAGAAGGATAACTTCAATGCCTTTTCAAATAATGGAGCAGTGTCATTTCTTTTTGCCATTATTGCCGAATGCATGCCAAAACTACTCCAAGATCGGTTGAGGTGTTCTTTCAGGGCAAGGGTAGCGACATGAGTGGTAGAGTGTTGATAAATCAGATACATGTGCCCTGTGCGTATTTAAGCTGCAAAAACTTGGAGGACGCCTGAGCTTCGCTTTCGAGAGTGGATTGCGACACCGTTAACAGACCGTGTTCGTATCGCCTTCCCAAGCACTAGCCTCGTTTCGCTTCTCGCTAAAGATGCAAACCGACCCGCAAGGAAAGTGAACGCCTTGCGGGTCCAATATAAATGCATGCGGCGAAACCGAAGACGGCCACACGGCGTAGAAATGCTGTTTAAGCGCGCGGCCTTGGGCCCTTTGCGCCATTTCGCGGGTGGTGTGTTAAGACACTGAAGAACCTCCGAGATGTGGTAACAGCCAACGCTAAATGGAGTATATAACTTGCTCGCCGTTAGTATGCTAGAGGATGTATGCGTGATGGCGGAGTGGTTAAAAGGCATCAAGCCAGGGAGCAAGGGGTCGCAGGTTCGTATCCGTGGTCGCACTCGAACGGAATATTTTTTACTACTGCTTTAGTTGCATCGACCTCGAATTTTCACTGACACACAATGCTGCTTTTTTGGTCACAACCAAAGACAACACCGACACCGGAATTTCCGCGAAACGACCTCCTGAACGCTCTCGCGTTAAAATAGCATGTTCCATGTCAGAACGTTGCGTTCGGTCGTGAGAAATTACCTCAGCCTAATGACTTCGCATCTTTTATCTCCATATTGCCAGTACAGTTCGTAGAAAATTATCGCAATTTGCGACATTCAATTCCTTCACTTGTTTCCTGTTAGCTCTCGATCTGCATCACACCTAGTCACCTAGCTTCGGTTTGCTTTTACGCCGACAGTGCAACTGCTTGTAATGTTTTTTTCGTGATTTATCGAAGATGTGTCCCGCAAACAGACGCTCAGCGAGAGCTTTTTCAATGCTTCAAAAAACTTCTACGATCTGCTGGATAGTATAACCCAGTTCAGCGGTAACGCACAGCGTGCCAGTTCCCCAGAGCTACATTGACGTCAAGTGACGGATGTTGCAGGTTTACCTGAGCTTCGGAGTATAGCGAAGAGAGTACGTAAACTAAAGACTGCGTGGCGATTGGCATGACCAACAAACTATTGGCGCATAGTAAGCCTAGCGCCACGAGTTCCTTTAGCATAATGATTGTTTGAGTGCATTTAAAGAACATGGGCGAAAGGTGAGTGTTGTTTTTTCTACCGACGTTCTTTTGTTTTCAGCATTTTTAAGCTCACGCCCACATTATTACGTAAAAGCGTGCAGATCACATTTAGATTCGCTGCCATTTGGAGTACATCGTAGGCAAGGAAATCGGTTCTGTCAGTCGGTAATGGTCATAAATGTAGAAAATGTGATGAAAAATCGAATATCAATTGGTGGGGCCGCTTATGGACACATCGAGGCATCGGATGACGTCGATAGATAAAAGCGGCCGTATCGTCGTATCGCTGGGAACGGTCTTCTCGGAAAGCTCTGGACGTAAGAGGTTCGGTTTTAATGATCGGGTAATTGACGACTATACTGTCCGTGCTATCGTTATCTTGTGCAGTATGAGTTATAAACACATCTTTTACTATTCGTATTTTCCAGGGATGATTCCGACATGAAAAAGGCCATCTCTGTCACCTGCGCCACCTGCTGCCTACTTTTGCTGATCGGGCTTGTCGTGTTCCTTTTGGCACAATCAGATAACCGTGAGTCGATACGTGTGAAACCTGATACAATCAATGCCTTTCGGTAACTGCATCTCGGATTTCCTTTCAACCTTTGACGAGTTGCAGGTAATATCCAAAGCCACTTGCCGCCAGGCGATGTTAGAATAGGTTACCGATATATTTGCGGTGGCTCTGGCTGGTGGTGATCGCTAAGTATGCGTCGCTCGAGAACGCCTCTTTTCCATTGCTTTCCGGCGCGCATTTTTTTAAATTAGCATGCGTGCCCACGACGCCCAGAAGGTTCCTTAACGTTGATATCGATTAGATGAGAAAGGGATTATGTTGCGTTTTGCATTACTGGAGTCAAGCCCTACCTGAAATAATGTGCGGCGAACGAGCGAAACCATTGATGCCAAGGCTACGGAATGTCATAGGAATGTGCGAGAGGTCTTGAGAAGTTTCCGAGAGAAAACGTTGAGACTTGCGGCGCGCGATACAGATGTGTAACAGATTGTAGCCGCTCAAACTCAGCCACGTGCACACCAAAAAAAAAACACATTAGAGGCCATCTACAATTGTTGTATTCAGTGTGTATAACACTGCTATGAATGAACCTTTGACTCTTTGAAAGTGCCGCTAGTCGATCAGTTGCTGTAAGGTATGCTAAGCCTCATTCACAGCCGCGCCGGATAGAACGCTGTGTTCGATCCAGAGCGACCGTACCCCATCAAACGCCATTCTTACACAGTGTACCCAGCTTCAAAGCTGTGTGCACATAGAAATGTTCACCGTTTACGGCAAATGTCAACGCGCCCAACCAATGCACCCAGGAACGACGCTAAAAATGCACACAGCGAACGCCGGGGCCTAACTTGTACGCTCGTGGCCATTACCCAGGCCATCGGGAGGTCCAGCGTGCAGATCACAGAGGCCACGTTACCCCTGGGACCTAGCATACTTCTGACGTCGCTGGTGCTGATAAGCATGCGAAAACACATCTCGCATCTCGACTAATCTATATGAGTGAAACGGTTCAGGGTACGTTAAACTAAAAGGTTCATAGCACGCTTCGCTTGCAGCGTACGCAATGTATTGTGCACAGCGTACGCCCAACGAGAAGTGTCTGTTATATCCCGTCTAACGAGACATATGACGGTGGTGTAAGTTTCGTATTTTGGTAAGTCCTCTCTGCAACTCCAAATATCTTCTTCCGAACATCTGGCTCCGTAGAGCCAGAAGTTCGGGAGAACATAGAGCTTTCAAGAGATGAAAAAATGCATCCAATCGCGGGCATTGCAGCGGTGGTAGGACAGTACGACCGCAATACGCCGCATGTCGGCCTCATCTTGACGTTTACTTTTTGTGTGCAGTTGAGGAAGAGGAGGAAGTGGACGTCCCTAAAGCGGGAGGATCTCCGCGCGGCGGTGGCGGTCCCTCAAGTCCACCTTCGAGTCGGCCAAGTATGACACAGGCACCTGGTGAGTATTTGTCGTCTCAAAATTTGACAGGCGCTTCCCCAATAAAAGGAGTACCCCAGAGCTCTGGTTGTGCCCACTGTTGACGTGTTCAGTCTCAACTGCCTACTAGTGGCCTTAACCAGCAACAAAAATAAACGAACCTAATTAGTTCAGGGAAGCTTGCACATGCCTTAATAAAGCTGCAGAGAACTTTTATATTGCTGGTGCATTTATTTAGGAGGTTAATATGGCTCCAGGCAAGCTTAAGAGAGAGAGCCCGACGTTTCGGGACCGATTCGGTCCCTTCCTCAGGGGTGACTGGTTTGGTCAATGGAAGCTTCTCCCCGACTTGTTCCACCGCGGCTCCGGATTTCCCTTTCCTTCACGTTTCGGAGGCCGTGAACGTAAACCGAGGGCATTGTTCCCAGGGACCGGTTCACATTTGCCGGCGTGTTTTGAATGCGCCACGACTCGAGCAAGAGCCTCTTTCCCAGATTCCTTTCTGTTTCCAGAACAGAAGCGCCGTCGAAGTCGATCTTATGGTCGTGCTTTTCGCAGTGCTCTGCAAGAGCGCTGCGTTGCATTTCCATCTCCCTGACGTCGTTCTTATGTTGGCGTATTTTTGTGTGCAGTTGAGGAAGAGGAGGAAGTGGACGTCCTTAAAGCAGGAGGATCTCCGCGCGGTGGTGGCGGTCCCTCAAGTTCACCTTCGAGTCGGCCAAGTATGACACAGGCACCTGGTGAGTATTTGTCGTCTCAAAATTTGACAGGCGCTGATGATGATGGTTTTGCAAACATTTGATTTCTGTTGCCATTTAACTGAAAATTCTTGGAAAAATTGCCCGATTTCCCATTTTAACATTCAAATTAAGACTGTGAATGTACGCACATACTTACACAAAGCAGATGTGCTGTAGCCCTGAAACGTGCTTTACGCTTTGAAAGGCGTATATTTTTAAATACGAAGCCTTGCTTAGCTAACCTAACGCGATTCCGCCGTTTCTATCTAAGTAGCTACCTATCGATATATCTATCCGCCTACGTCTAGGCGCTCTCCTGGTCGTCTCCATATTTTTTAATCTACCGAAATTGGCATGGCAGGGGATCAGTGTATGAAGAATATGGTTCGCTGGTCATGACAAAAATAACGCAAAATATCCGTCGCGTACGTCATGAAATTCTTTGCCTCAGTCACGTGTGGAACATATCTGCCTACCACAGTTCATGGTATGCGGGTATGCGCCACAGGTGATTCACACTCCCAATCAACACAGTAGCAGCAAACACACATCGAAAATTCCGGCATATCCCGTGCATTGCGGTCCACAGCAAGCGGCTTCATTGCACAGGCGGCGGCGCGGCCACATGACCGTACTCAGCGATGCGTAGGCCGCATCACACTACGCCGGCTTCCAGACACCGAATGCACACAGAAGAGCAGCCGCATCGGCAACCTCTGCGTTGCGCATATCAATTAGAATAACGGAGACATGGCACTCGCCGCTATCTACTTGAGCCCAAAACCGCAAGAGGCGTCAGTCCAGCGGTTCTTATCAACCTACCTTATCGATTACGCAAAAGCGCGGTCGGCGCTCCCTAAAATAACCCTGCCGAGAGGACATTGCCTCTCATCATTGCCGGTGACTTCAACATTGATTTTCAAAACCCAAGAACGCCTGGCTCATACACTACAATTAACACGTTTTCGATGTGGACGGGCATCACAAGACTCCGTTCCCACGTCCAAGACAGGACGCATTATAAACCATTTCTTCCTAAGAGGCTTCAGAGTTTCCAACAGCTGTGCGTATTCCACGTTTTCAACAGCCTCATACTTCCCCAGGCATAGACCCCTCGTCACCGCGATCACGAACGGATCCTATAACAAGTCATCTCCGGCTGCTGGTGCTCACTGATCACGGTGAAGATGACCTTGTTCAAAAACTGTGAAGAACCCCTTCCACGCACGCACACTGCTTCGTGAAACGTGCGTGTGTTCTCCCACATAACGAACAGCTGTAAACACTGCATATCGGCGTACTGCTTCTGGTGTCGGTAGTAGCCTTGTCGCTGTGGCTGTTGGCACTGTCACGCAAGTGTAAACAACTCTTCATATAACCTACATGCGACTCTTCAACATGAAACATTCCTACATGTTTTAGCGTCATTCCGTATGGTTTCGCTCTCCAAAAAATTACGCCACAGTCACCTTCCCGCGGCATGCCTCGCATAACATCGATAACCACGCCACGTGAGATCTGCCGAATATTTTATCCGAATAAATCTTCTTACTCTTACAGGAACACCACCAACGACAGTTGAGCCCACCCTTCCGCTACCTCCTGTGCCGTAGCCTCCTACGGGAACAATTACGTCAAGGCCAGAAACGCCTGCACCATCCTATGCGACAAGGACTCTTACAACTCCAACCGCAAGCAGACCTACGCCAAGTCCGCC
Source organism: Rhipicephalus sanguineus (assembly GCF_013339695.2). Taxonomy (NCBI): domain Eukaryota; kingdom Metazoa; phylum Arthropoda; class Arachnida; order Ixodida; family Ixodidae; genus Rhipicephalus; species Rhipicephalus sanguineus. The sequence continues at coordinate 102,488,364 of NC_051184.2, forward strand.
GACAAGGCGGCCTGCGTCTCCTAAAACACGCCCGACGCCGCCTACAACACGGCCTGCACCTTACACAACGCGGCCTACGCCTCCTACAATTCGGCCTACACCTGCTACAACGCGGCCGGCGCCTACTACTACAAGGTGGTCTACGCCTACAACAAAGCGACCCACTACTACTACTACTACTACTACTACTACTACTACTACTACTACTACTACTACTACTGCTACTACTACTACTACTACTACTACTACTACTACTACTACTACTACTGCTACTACTACTACTACTACTACTACTACTACTACTACTACGAGGCGGCCGACACCTACCACAAAGGGGCCCACTCCTACTACTACAAAGCGACCTACGACAACGGCAACTCCAACGACAACAACCCCAGGTAAGTCAGAGATTACGCTTTGCACTGTCAGCACGCTCTACGATGCTTTTATAGGCACTTTAAGCTACGAAGATGCTAGCTGCTGTGGTTGCTTGACGGTTGAAATTGACTTCAGAGTTACTCAATAGCACCAAGAGTACAAATGAGCAGGTGAAATACACAGACAAGGCTCGGCACGCAGACGCGATGTGGCATGTGGTGGTTTAAGGGTTTGAAAGATCAGCGGTGATTACGGCTGGCGTTTATAGGGTGATATCTCTTCCGCGTCTATGAGTAAATCCTGAATTTAGATTAGCGCTGCGTCCTGTTAGTTTTCTTTACCTTGTCCTGTGACCTTCTTCCGCTAATTTGTCATGTCTGAAGTCAAATGGCATCAAATAGCCCAATTCGCATTTCAAATACGTCTCAGATGTCGCGCTGCTGCTAAGATAGAGTATGCGGATTGGATTTGAGGCAGCATCGATGACGATGTAATTCGAAAACGCCATTTTGCTGAGATTTATGTGCTCTCTAAAAAACTTCATGTGGTTAAAAAAATATTTGGGGATTCGCTACTGCGGCGGACCAAAATATATATATCAAACAATCGCGTTCCCATTTGCTAAGCATATACTATGCGCTATTTCATACGCTATTTGCTCTGAACAACGGTGTTTGTAAACATCGATAGCTAATAAAGGAGATCTGTAGCGCCATCATTAGTCCGTTTTTGTTGGGCATGCTTCAATCCCAGATGTGCTTCTGCAGAACTGCCGTGGCAACAATATTAGATGCGAAGTATCTTAAGGCCGAGCTCAATCCGGTGGTGGTGGTGTGCGGCATCACCACCCTTACTGCGCATGCGCATACCCTCTCCACTTTCCATCTCCCCTTCCCCTCTCCACTTTCTCTCGCCACTATCCCCTCCCCTTCCACTCTCCAATTTCTCTCTCAACCTTCCTCTCCCCTTCCCTCCCAACTTTCCCTCTCCACTGTCCCTCTCGACTTTTCCTCTCCACTTACCCTCTCCACTTTTACTCTTTCGACTTTCTCACATCCCCCTCTCGCATACCCCTCTCCCTCCCCCTTTCCACTCTTCCTCTGAAACGTGGGCTAGACACAGGGTGTCGGAACGAAATGTTTTTCGTTTCGGTTTTAGTTTCGTTTCACCGCAAAAAGTTCCGTTTCGTTTCTGTTCCGGAACGAAAAAAAAACGTTCCGTACCGGTTCGTAACGGTTTTTTTTTTTCTTTGTATAAAAAAAGAAAGTATGAAAAAGGTAAAGCAATCATTAAAAAAAACATTGGATTGTGATGTAGTTACTTGCTCTCCTCTTGAAGTGGGACAAGGGTAAAACACGTTCTTCAGAGGAGCGGAAGTAACTGTACCACGTATTCCTACCAACTAGCATAAACCAGTATTCATTTCAAAGTCATAGTATTTATTTTGTTACAAGAAAAATACGAATTTTTTTAGTTGGCTTAATTCTTTGTGTAAAGGGAGATGAGCACGATCTCAGAAGCAGCACGTCATTGAGTGTACTCTCTGATGTGCGAGACCGCTGTTCTCGTAAAAAGATAGCCAGGCCTGCGTGAAACACGCAGAAAGTCACAGCAAAAGCTAGAAGAGCGGACTTTGTAGAGCCCGTTGTTATCTCTTGGGGCAACTAATACAAGTAAATATGCAACGTACCCACTACGTCATAAAGCGTCGCAATTTTTCTGAAGTAGCGAAGTTCCCACTATGCCATTTTTCTTCATTCTTCGGAGAATCGCGGTACCCGCTACACATCTGTAAGGCATTATCTGCACTTTGTGCTGTGGCTGATAATGAAGAATTATGGCTGAGCACTTTGCAGTGGGTGGGAAGGTGTGTTGCGGAATGGGCGCCTCCATTCGATTCCAATTTCATTCCGGGGAATTAGAACTTGCCGCAATTCCATTCCTTTCAATTCCTCGGAATGAAAAAAACTTAGCCCATTGGCACTCAGGGAATCGCCTGGCAGTCCGATTCCATTCCTGTAATTCCTCAACGTAGGAAAGACATCTTGATAGTTTTATCGAGTTAAGAATGAACGCCCCATAAAGCTGATGTCATCAGATGCATTAAGAACTGCAAAAGTACGCAAAACACGTTGCCAAGGTCGAGGAATAGTAGCTTGGTGACATATATCGTGCAGTACAACCACCCTACTAATTCCCATAGGGGCAGTTCTCCCGTTACCGATAGTATTTGCGTGGTCAACATGTTTGAACGAATGGTGGTGTTTCAATGTTGTTTAAGCTTAAATCTGTTAATGCTAAAATGACGACATAGCGTATTTTTATGCTGACAAAAGCGCCTTTGCATCGAATACGGAACACTGGGCCGCACTGCCCGTCAGCACTCACGCTTGTCAAGCGCGCCTCGCAAGCATGGATGGGGTGAGAACTTTCTGTGTTCGCCTGTGCGCAGGTATGCAATGTCTTCCTTGTCGCAAAGGTTATTTACGTGTGTCAGGTACTAAACTACTCGTGAGATAAAGATCAGGCTGTGCATAGAGTATTCGCCACCTTCGGGTGGGGGTATCAATGGGAACCAACGCGCAGGAGTAATTTGTTTCTCCCTTCGGTATCTGCTGGGATAATGCAGTTGTTTGTACACTAACTTATGCCTCCGTTTGTAGTAGGCGCGTTGCTTATAAATGTACCGTGCTTGTAATCAGCAAAGCATTTTAAAAATACTGCTTTAGTGTTAACTTGCGAGGCTCTGACTTACTAACGTTTGAAGCTTGAAAAACAGCACGTAGACGAAAACGTCCTCTATTTTCGGAAAAAGACGTAATTCCATTTTCATTCCATTCTTCCAAGCGTTGTCCCCATTCCATTGCGGGGTCGCGAAAATGTTGAAGATTCCGGAGTCATTCCAATTCCGGAGTGGTAACTCCGCAACACTGGTGGGAAGCATTAAACCACACACTCTTTGCGCTATTAGCATTGTGTGATGACTGGTTGTTATTTTACTCTTCTGCCATGCTATATTACATATGTTAACGCGATTCCTTGCCCGACATGACGCCTGTGTAGAGTATTTTTGCGATGGAGTTATAAGCACCAGCGTGACACTGTGGTGGAAGACCGGACTGCCACGCAGAGGGCGTGGATCCTAGAAATTTGTTTCTCACTTAATTTTTTCTTATGCGGTCACGTACACCGGCGGCTGCGGACAACTATGGAGCCAAAATCGGCTGTTGTGATCTCATAACAGCTTTCGCTGCAACAAACTTCAGCGCCGACAATGCCCTCTCCACTTTGGCCTGCTTGACAGGCGCGCAAAAGTCCACTTGCGTTAATATAAACATCTCCGGTTGCCACTGTTCTCGTTTTTCGCACAATTTCAACATATGTTTGCTTTGGATTTCCTGTCTGAGGTACGCGCTAATACTATACCCTGAGATATGCTCACATTTCATGAGCTCAGTTGTTCCGGATTGCGAAATTTTCTCGTGAACCGAAAAACGATTGAAAAGATTTCGCTTTCACTCCGGAACGAAATAATAAATAACGTTTCGGTTACGTTTTCGTTCCGGTCAAAAATATCGTTTTTTTCGTTTTTCGTTTTCGGTTTTCGTTCCGTTCCGACACTCTGGCTAGACATGCCGAAATTATCTCCTGCGCAACGCCGCGATGAGCTCGAGCGCATGCGAGTCCCCTCCCCTTCTCTCTCCTCTCCTACGCTGCCCCCCTCTCGCCCGCCTGTCGACCGCGTTCCCCGCTCGCCCTGTGAGAATTAACGGTCAGGCTAGATGGAAGATACGACGCGCGTAGCGTCCCTCTTCGCGTTCCACGACGCGAGTTCGGTAGCATGCCCAACGAACGCTAACGGAACGCGATCGTGCAAGTGCTCCGGCTTCGCATCGCCTCATGGTCCCCTTTAGCGGGAGATGGTGCAATTTTTATTAGCTAGACGAAGCTAGCAATGGGAACGAACGCAGAGCTTCAATGCTAGCAATTAGGAGGGTTATCCGCCTTCAATACGGCATTCAGTTGAAGTACAGAAAATACTCGCTGTCACCATCACGTGAAACCGGGAATATTGTCTATGGTGAAACATGTTCCTCCGGTATGGAATCATCGCGGCGCTGTATGACTACATTAACGTCGTTGTGATGGTGTTAAGAGCCGCGCAAATATGACAGCTGCACAAGCTGTAGAAAAATATTGGCGGGCTATGAACTAACAGTAGAGGTTTTACTTGCAATGAAAAAGTGACACGGTCTGTTATGCATATGCCCCTAAGGCAACTCGAAGGCGAAAGCCATCTTCTCAGACGACTGTATACTTTTGATCCTCCCTGTGTGTATTCATCATGGCGTCATTATGACGTCAGAACGACGGCATAACGATGTAATGTTCTGTGATTACGATGATGACGTCATCACACGACACGATTGCTTGGTGAAAGGTGGGTCCATCGCGAAGGCAGTGCAAAACCACGTTAGGCGCTGAAAGCTTTCGGAGGGGCGAGGACAAGGACCAACACATCGACTGAGAAGAAGAAGATGGCTTTCGCCTTCAAGTAGCCTTAGGGGAATGCATGAGCGGCCCTGTGAGTCTTTTTAACGCGCTCTGAGCTACTTCCGCACGAATTGGCAGAGGGCACTTTCGTCCCGGTTGTCCGAGGTCAGTAGCACTCCGAGGATACCTCCAACACGACACAGCTAAAGCTATAGCCTTAAAGAGGACGATCCGTTGGCGTTCGCTCCTGCACACTATGCGTGAACTTTATCGTACTTTCCAAGGACGTTGCTCCCAGAGCCTTTACTAAGGAGACATTTGCTGTGAGAACTGCTGCAGGAGCCAGGTTAGCACCAGCTCCTCCCAGTTCTCTTTCGTTGCAGTAGCAGTTATGCCCCAAGTTTATTCGATAACATTTTGCTAAAAGTACGCGTTGAATCTTTATAGGATTCAAACATTTATCAGTAGGAGGGCTATTTTCTGCAAGAAACGCCGAACTTCATAATAAGCGCTTGTATAATACTTCAACGAACCGCTTCCGGGACGGGACTGACACTTTAAATGCAAACCGCTCGTTGCCTACGGCACGTGGCCGCTGAACGGCCCTGGCAGAATGTAAGCTCAGCAGCTCTTGTCTACAACTTCAAGGTTTGTGACTAAATGATCGATTACGACAGTAGTTCAATAACAATTGCCGGGGTATCACGCCAAAACTACGGTATGAATATGAGAGGTGTCGTTTTGGAGGGTTCCGCAAAATTCGACCACCTGGAGTTCGTTAACGTGGACCTAAATCTAAGTACACGTGCCTCTAGCATTTTGCCTCAATCGAAATGCGACCGCTGCGGCGTCGATTCGATCCCGCAACCTTTGGGTCACCACCGTAGCGCCATAAACACTAGACCACCACGGCGTGTCGACGGCGGTTTGGTAATAGATAACGATACACCCCCGGGAGGAGATGCCTCTTCGTGCCATGGTTCATGCAGAACACCGGCTATAGCGTTTGTTTATTTATGCATCTATTGTTACATAAACCAGCATTCGTTCCAAGAGCAGAATAGCCGGGGGGGATATACACGTATATTGCACATTTGTGAATGCAAATACAATACTCAGTCTCACAGAAAGCGCACAACGCTGTGTAAGCAGGTGAGCAAAACCAACATCATACCGGTCACCGTTCATTGGACACGTTAGGTACATTGACCGTACACGTCAACCACAGTGAACGCTCAAGGTGTTTGTGATATCATCAAAAGAGAAGCAACTGAAGCAAGCGAAGAAAAGGAGAGTGACGAAAGTTTTCTATAAAAACGACAACGCATCCACGACCGACGCAGTAAATCGCTGAGGCAGGCACCGCACAAGGGGCTATTCTGAATACTGTGAAACACTCCGCTCTTCAGAAAGCCCGCATGACATAAAAAAGGCATAAACATGGGAATGGACTAGTGATCGGAGAAAAAGAAGTCGCGAATGAATTATCTCAAAGAAACAAGCGTTGGGCTAGTCGTTTTTTTTTTGCGATGCCCAAGGCCGCAGGATCGAATCCCTGCTTTGGCTGCCGAATGACCATGGCGGCGAATTGCTTGAGGCCCGTGTGCCTATATTTTGGCCTATGTCAAAGAACCATAGGAGGTGGAAATTTTGGGAGCCCGCCAATACGGCGTCTCTCGCAATCATATCGTTGTTTTGTGACATAAAGCCCCACAAATTATTCTTTCGGAAAACAAAGAAACCATGCCTTGCTGCCTTCCCACCGTGATGGCATGCGTATCGGGGCACAACAAAAGCCTATGGCCACTCCATTTTGTAATTTTCAGGCTTTTGCGCGGAGTCAAGGAAGCAATTTAAATGCTAGACCTCAGTTAGCTTCTCAGTAGCGTCGTATTCAGTGAACAACCTTTTTCTTCAAAGTTGACCTTGATCATGCTCTTCTAGGCGCACCCGCTAGATGGCGAGCGCTCAGTTGGAATAGGAGTACTTACAGACAGAGGTCGATCAGCCTCGTAACACTGGGCTCAAAACAAAAGAGTTCTACCGGAATTTTACAGCGAAAGCTGTTATGAGATCATTTCACCGGCCGTTTTTGGCGCCGTAGTTGACCGCCGCCGCCGCCGCCGCCGCCGCCGGTGTCCGTAACCAGTATCGCTCGAAATAAGAAAAAAAAACTAAATAAGAAAAACATTCCAGGATGGAACGAGGTTCGAACCTGGGCCCTCTGCGTGGGAGCCCAGTATTCAACCTCTGAGCCATGCCGGTGCTTGAAACTGCCTTGCAAAAAGATCCTATACAGGCTTCATGTCGGGAAGGAACCACATTAGCATATGCAATATAGCGTGGTAGAAGAGTAAAATAAGCACCAAGCGTCGCACAACGCGAATTGTGTAACCAGGCGTCACACAATGCGAATTGCGCAACGAGTAGGTTGTTGAATGCTTCCAACCCATTACAAAGGACCCTGCCATAATTCTTCATCGTCATCAGGCACAGCATCAACAAAGTGCGCATAATGCCTTACATGGGTTTAGCAGGTACCAACGCTCTCCGTAGAATGACGAAAAATGGCAGAGGGCCTGCTGCCCTACATCTCAAAAATTACAATGATTTATAGCGTAGTGGGTTCCTCGCAAGTGCACTTGTATAGTTTGCCAAGGAAGCCCATAAGCGCATGATCCATTTCCTCGGGGTCTCAGTAAAGTTCTTCGCCCCCCCCCCCCATCTCTTTCCCACGTCAACGTATGTTATACAGCATGACGGGAGAGGGAAATAGCGACCGGGCGTCACCCAATGCAAATTACATAACTGGTGGGCCGTTTAAAGATTCCAACCCATTACAAAGGGCTGAGCCATAATTCTTCATCGTCGCGTCGTCGCGTGAACAAAGTGCACATAATGCCTTACAGACGTGTAGCTGGTGCCTCGCTTCTCCGCAGAATGACGAATAATGGCTTAGTAAGTGCTTCCAAACTTCACAAAAAATTGTGATTTATGGCGTAGTGGGTATCTTTCTAGTGTACTTGTATTGTAGCCCCAAGAGAGCTTAGCGCGCTCTAGAAACGCCACTCTTCCAGCTTTCGCCGTGACTGTGCTGCGGTTTTAGCGCAAGCCTGGCGTTTTTTTCTCAGCCATGTTTAGCGGATCCGCTAATTTCTTTTACAGCGTAAGTAACCTGTTATGAGCTCACAACAACAGCCCATTTTGGTGGAGATCTTGTTCTTTGCAGCTATTGCGCACCAAGGTACAAAACCACAACACCAGCACCGCTGTTTCCTCAGTCTCCGCGCCACTAATTCATAGCTGCGCCAATTGTTTTAAATGTCAGACGTTATGGATTCATCCCTTTAGAAAAACACACACAAATGAACCGGCGCTTGAGGTTCAACGGCACAAACATAAAGCTTATTGCTGCGAAGCGTAGAAGGGCATGCTATTATTGAGGTGACACATATCGGATGTGGCTGCGCGACTGTATAGCATGTCACTTCGGGTTTCGTTTTATGCTACGAAGAGGCGATTCTTGACACGAAGCCTCTCGTACCATCTTGTCGGTGTCAATTCGGTCGCAACTTGTACCTTTCACACTCCAAAGCACCCTAGCTCGTCGTGTTATTTGATTGGCCATGTAGCTTTGTAGAATTACTTGAACAGATGGTGTCGTGGAGGCGCTCGGAAAATATAAGAGGAAGTAAAAGACTGGCAACAGCGAGTGTGTTTTTCTGTGTGGGTTGAACGTGGTTGTGATATTTTAACTTTCGGTTCACCGTTTTCCTACATTGGATTTTTGAGATTGCGAGGATGAGGAAAGGGGGCGGGGCAGAGGGGGGGGGGTGCAGAGGGCGTAGGTGGTTTCACCGTGTGAAGTGATTGCTGTATGAACACAGATATAGCACCCTTCGTATCGCAATAAAATGAGAAACATTACGTGCAATAAACGCGAGAGACAGGAATAGTTACGTGCAGCAGCATATTCGCAACTTGGAAAAGATAAGGAAGCGCCTTTAAACATTTCGATAAAGCAACAATGGCATCACGCGATCATAAAGAGCATTGGATGCAAGTATAGAATGAATAAACGGGAACCATCAGCTTGTGTTTTAAAGTAGAACTATAAAAACTCCTGGAAAACATTGGTCTTCCGTGCGGCCGCAGTTTCGCTACAGAAAAAAATGCCAATCGCGAGGACGTGTCAGCTAAGGAAACAACTACGCATCTAATGACGTCGGACATAGCTACGGTTGTCGTTGGTTGAACGTCTTAACGAAGTCGAAACTCGTGGCGGAAGTGCACTGGCTAGACAGTCACTTACACGCTGCGGTTTTCTGGTCATCACAAAGGAAAAACTGCAGCAGCTCTAGCAGGCCACACGCTATATCTGCGTCTGAGGAGCCCAGTGATAGAAGATAGGTCATAAGTGCGTCTAAAAAGAGGTACGAACGTAGGGAGGTGGAGGGCTGGAGGCATGGCTTAACGGAGGTGCCGTGCCCGCAAGACCACGTGAATAGCCGGATCTTGGAGGCGCACGCCTGCTTCCCAGCTTGCGTGCCCGTGGTCTTCGAACGGTTTGGCTCAATGGCGGGTGGGTAAGCGTGAGCCATTGCGAGGCGTAGCAAGGCCAAGGAGAGAGCTTATTATGGAGTCAGCGAGGAAAGTGAACAACGCTGACGGGACAATGGATAGAAAGAAAGAACAGAAGATTAGAGAACGGCAGGGTCATGGATAATGCCTGACCCGTCCGTCTCTGCATTCCTGGAGGCCAGTATGCACAGTCTGGGAGGCGGAGAAGAAAAAGCGGTCATGCCGCGGCCACGAGAAAGTCGGAAGAACAAACAGAATGTAAAGATCGCTGTCTATAACCCTTTCACTGCCAATCCTGAGATAACGCGGGTGACGACACACGCACAAGCCCGGCCATTCCCGAGTATACTCGTTCTTTCTCTTTATACCACTCCCTGCCGCTGGGGAGATAACTCCTGTAAAAAATAATGCGGGTGTGTCCTGCCGTGCATAGAGAGAACATACAAGCAAATTTAACCTGTAGTGAAATCTTTAACAAAGCAAGGTTACACGTCAGCGTCGGCTCGTGTCTCTTTGCTAGCGTCTCACCAGCGCAGCCATGGCGAGTCAGCGTGCCATGTGGGCGCTCTATTTGACAGAAGACTAAATTCAGGAGCGGTTGACTAAACTGGCACCCAATAAAATGGATAATTAGTCTCAGCGTCCCTGAATTATTGGGTAAATATTTATTAAATTCTTATTTTAAAAAATAGTTATTTCGTTATTAATTCATTCTTTTAGATGCGAAGCATCTTAAGGCGGAGCTCAATCCGGTGGTGGTGGTGTGTGTCAGGACCACCCTTACTGCGCATACCCTCTCCACAAACCTCCTCTCCACTCACCCTTCCCCCTCCCCTCGCCACTTTCCCTATCCCCTCCCCCTACCGACATTCCCTCTCCACTTTCCCTCTCCACTTTCCTTATCCCCTCCCTCTCTCCCCTCCCCCTTTCCACTCTTCCTCTGAAACGCGGACTAGACATGCCGAAATTCTCTCCTGCGCAACGCCGCGATGAGCTCGAGCGCATGCGCGTCCCCTCCGCTTCTCTCTCCTCTCCCACGCTGCCCCCCTCTCGCCCGCCTGTCGACCGCGTTCCCCGCTCGCCCTTTGAGAATTAACGGCCAGGCTAGATGGAAGATACGACGCGCGTTGCGTCCCTCTTCGCGTTCCATGACGCGAGATCGGTAGCATGCCCAACGAACGCCAACGGAACGCGATCGTGCAAGTGCTCCGGCTTCGCATCGCCTCATGGTCCCCTTTAGCGGGAGATGGTGTAATTTTTCAATTCGTGATCCTTCTAGTTTGACGACATAATCCTTCATAAAGGTGTTCATATGTGCTTAACAGCGACCTACTGCATTGCTATCAGAACGTTTCTTTATTACGCGCAGAAAAAAAAAAACGGCATGGGGTGTGCAACAGTGCCAACAAAAATCCGGCTGATCCCACGTACCGTGAGAATCAATGTTATGCGAAGCATGCGCGGGATGGTGACTGTGGAATAATTTTTCACATTGAGCGAAACGTTACGAAATGACGCTAGAGAAATATGCAAATGGTATATGCACACACATATCTTGAAGAGTCGCACATATGTTATATAACCAGTTGTTTCCAGTTGCTTAACGATGCCAACAGCAGCACAGGTGTTACCAACACCAGACGCACTAAGCTGGTATGTAGTGCCTATATTCTTCACTACTGGATGGCGCGAATTCGATTAGGACAACGAAGGAACACAGATGCACAGGACAGGCGATACTCGCAACTAAGCTTTATTCAGAAAAGTGTCCCTAGATATATACACAGCCGAGTGGTACGCGCAGGCGCACTGCACGTACGTTACAGGCGCACTACAGTTACTGTTGTTACAGTTGCGTTACAGTTGTTATGCTTACACTTGTCCGTTATGACGGTGAACGCACACACGTTTCATGAACCTGTGTGTATGTGTAGAAGGTATTCTTTACAGTTCTTGAACAAGGTTATCATCAACGTGATCATTGAGCACCAGCAGCTGGACCGGACTTGTTAACGGATCACTTCATGATTGCGGCTACGAGTGGTCAAAGTGTAGTGAAGTGCGAGGTATAGTACAGCTGGTGAAAACCCTGGATGCCTATTACGATGAAATGATCTATGATGCCTCCTGTCGTGGACGTGGCAGCGAGGTCTTTTGATGCCCTGTCCACATCCAAGCCATGTTTCACGCAGTATAAGGATCAGGCGTTGTTGGGTCTTGATAAGTCAACGTTGAAGTATCGGCAGATTTATTGTAGGGAAGCACTGACCCCAGTTTTTTGCGGACCATACGGATGAGTGGATGGTAGTTGAGCGTCTTCAAGGGGTGTTCGGTCTTGTGCTCCGTCACTTTCCTTGCGCCCGCCGTGGTGGTGTAGCGGTTACGGTGCTCGGCTGCTGGCCCGAAGGTCGTGGGTTCGATCCCGGCCGCGGCGGTCGCATTTCGATGGAGGCAAAATGCCAGGGGCCCGTGTACTATGCGATCTCGGTGCACTTTAAATAATGCCAGATGGTCAAAATTTCAGGAGCGCTTGGCTATAACGTCTCATAATCATATCGTGGTTTTGGGACATAAAACCCCAACAATAATTATTATTTCCACATTCCTTGCGTGTCCATGTGTGTGTTCGCAGTTACTGTGTTGGTTGAGACTCTCTCAACTGTGGCACATACCCGCATAACGTGAACTCTGATATGCCTGTATGTGCCACACGTGACTGAGAGAAAGGGCTTCATGACGTACGCAACAAGTATTTTGTGTTATTCATGTCATCACCAGTGAATCGTTTTCGTCACACACTGATTCCCCTGCTACGCCAATTTTGGCATATTACAAGTCATGGAGACGACCAGGAGAGCGCCCACACGTAGGCGGCTAGATAGATAGATAGATAGATAGATAGATAGATAGATAGATAGATAGATAGATAGATAGATAGAAAGAAAGAAATGGCCAGAGTGCCTGATCTTCGCTACGAAATGCTTCGCATTTAAAAAGAACGCCAGGCCTGCGCGGAAAGCTGGAAGAGCGGCATTTCTAGAGCCCGTTGCCAACTCTCGTGAGGCTCCTAATACAAGTACGCCAGCAAGGTACCCACTACGCCATAAATTACAATATTTGTGAAGTTGGAAAACACCTACAACGCCACTATTCGTCATTCTGCGCAGAAGCGAGGTTCCAGTTCACATCTGTAAGGCATTATGTGCACTTTGTTTACGTGACGACTGATGACGATGAAGAATTGTGGCTCAGCCCTTTGTAATGGGTTGGAAGCTGTAAACGGCTCACCAGTTACGTAATTCGCATTGTGTGACGCCCGGTCGTTATTTCACTCTCCCACCATGCAATATAACATACGTTGACGTGAGAAAGAGAGAGAGAGGGGGAAGAACGTTATTGAGACCCCGAGGAAATGGATCATGGGCTTATGTATGAGCTTCCTTGGCAACCAATACAAGTGCACTTGCGAGGAACCCACTACGCTATACATCATCACAATTTCAGTGAAGTAGGGTAGCAGCCACAATGCCATTTTTCGTCATTCAACGGAGAGCCGCGGTACCCGCTAAAAACATGTACGGCATTATGCGCACTTTTTTGATGTTGCGCCTGATGGCAATGAAGAATTATGGCAGAGCCCTTTGTAATGTGTTGCAAGCATCCAACAGCCCACTCGTTGCGCTGTGTAACGCCTGGTTACAGAATTCGCGTTGTGTGATGCGTGGTTGTTGTTTCACTCTTCTACCACAGTAAATTACATATTTTAATGTGGTTCCTTCCGGACATGAAGCCTGTGTAGCGTCTTTTTGCAAGGCAGTATCAAGCACCGGCATGGCTCCAAGGTAGAACACTGAGATCCCACGCAGAGAGCCCGTGTTCGAACCCCGTTCCATCCTGAAAAATGTTTTATTTCGTTTTTTATTTCGCGCGATAGTGGTTACCTACACCGGCGGCGGCGGCAGCCAACTACGGCGCCAAAAACGGCCGTTGAAAAGATCTCATAACAGCTTTCGCTGTAAAAAAACCCGGCTGTGAATGGGATAAGGAAGGAACCTGAATACGGAGAACATGGAGCTCTTTGTAACCAGGAGCAGTAGTGGAAGTAAGAAAATTTAAAAAAAAAAACAAGGACATCCATCACATGATGTTAACTTCTATTGTACACACGAGACTGACAAATTGGACAGTTCCTTGGAGACATTGCGATCACAGAGCGCGAAAGAACAGCAATATGACCGCCGAATAACGTATGCGGTAAAGATAAATGCCACTAGAGACAAACAAGCCATCCTACAGTAATGAATACAGATATGGCTAGAGGCAAATACTAACGAAATGTGCAAGGGGGTTTATTGACGACGTCTGGTAGCAGGCAGACCGCAGGTCCAGCGAGAAAACAAGCAGGATCCGCAACCACAGCTCGCGATCAGCGCTCGCGCCTTTGCACCAAGAGATGATCCCACTGGTGAATGCCTCGCTCTTTCACCGCTACAATACCCCGGCGACGAAGAGGAGCCATCCTAGCGACTCAAGGTGACGAGAGGACAGGAGGGTCGTAACAGGGTTTGAGGCGACTGACGTGGACCGTCTCACGACCAAGACGGCGCTTGTCCGTGGACGGCTGGACCGGCTCAATCACATAGGTGATAGGAGAGGGGCACTGGACGACGCGGTAAGGGCCGGTATACTTCGGTGCAAACTTGGGAGTCAGGCCAGGAGAGTGAAAGGGCAGTCGAAGCCACACGAGAGAGCCGACGGGGAAAGTGTCCGGGGCCACATCACGGTCATGGCGATCTTTTTGGAGGGCTTGATTATCCGCCGTGAATGAGCGTGCGAGCTGACGACACTCTTCAGCATATTCGGCCATTTCGGAAACTGGGCTGAATTCTGAGGCATCGGGATTGTAGGGCAGTATTGTGTCGAGGGTGCTGCATGGCTCGCGGCCATACAAAAGAAAGAATGGGGAAAAACCTGTTGTGGATTGCGTCGCAGTATTGTATGCGTACGTCACGAAAGGGAGAATGACATCCCAATTGGAGTGGTCCGAATCAATATACATAGTAATCATGTCTCCCAGTGTGCGGTTGAAACGTTCCGTTAGGCCGTTCGTCTGAGGGTGGTAGGCCGTTGATGTGCGGTGCACTGTACGGCATGAGTGAAGAAGTTGTTGTAGAACTTCAGACAAAAACACGCGACCTCTGTCACTCAGTAGCTCCCGTGGTGCCCCATGACGAAGAACGAACGGATGCAAGATGAAGGTGGCAACGTCACGAGCACCAGCCGAAGGTAGCGCTGCCGTTTCGGCGTATCTTGTCAGATGGTCGGCAGCTACAATCACCCATCGATTAACAGCAACAGAGCACGGAAGTGGGCCGTATAGGTCAATCCCAACACGGTCAAATGGGCGTGCAGGACATGGTAGAGGCTGCAGTTGACCGGGTGAATGAGGAAATGTCTTGCGCTGTTGACACATGGTACATGAGCGAATGTATTTCCGCACAAATGTGTACATACCCCGCCAGTAGTAACGTTGGCGGATCCGCTCATACGTTTTTAGCGCACCAGCGTGGGCATGTTGCGGTTCAGCGTGAAAATATGCGCAGACATCAGACCGCATATGGCGGGGTATGACGAGCAGCCATTTACGACCCGCGACTTGATAATTGCGACGGTAAAGTAGGGCATCCCGTATTGCGAAATGCGTTGCCTGGCGGCGAAGAGCCCGCGGGTATCCGGAAGTTGAGGAGTCGGAGAGCATATTCAAGAGAGAGACAATCCAAGGGTCATTCCGCTGTTCAGATGGCATGTCGGTGACGCTAACAGCGGCGAGGGGGAAGTCAATGGTTGAGCTCTCCTTTTCATCGGATTTCACAGGTGATCGTGAGAGAGCATCTGCATCAGAATGCTTTCGCCCCGATCGGTAGACGACGCGAATGTCGAACTCTTGTAAGCGAAGTGCCCAACGTCCAAGCCGACCAGAAGGATCTTTTAGCGACGCCAACCAACAGAGTGCGTGATGGTCAGTCACCACGTCGAAAGTTTGGCCGTACAAATAGGGGCGAAACTTCTTTAACGCCCACACAATCGCGAGGCACTCCTTTTCGGTTACAGAGTAGTTGACTTCCAGCTTAGTGAGGGCACGGCTGGCATAGGCGACCACATACTCCGTAAAACCAGGTTTGCGTTGCGCGAGTACTGCACCAAGGCCAACGCCACTGGCGTCTGTGTGTACCTCGATTGGCGCAGTTGGATCGTAATGGCGCAGGACGGGCGGCGAAGTAAGTAGTTGGCGCAGAGTAGTGAAGGATTCGTCACAGGCTTGTGTCCAATTCGAAAGATCCGCCGGGCTAGCAAGGAGTTTGGTGAGCGGGGCGATGATGGAAGCGAAGTTCCGGACAAAGCGACGAAAATATGAGCACAGGCCCACGAAGCTCCGTAGTTCTTTAACTGTAGTCGGCTTGGGAAATTCAGCAACAGCGCGAAGTTTGTCAGGGTCGGGGAGGATGCCGTCTTTTGAAACGACATGACCAAGTATGGTGAGTTGCCGAGCCCCGAAGTGGCATTTCTTCAGGTTAAGCTGAAGGTTTGCGTTGGTAAGGCACTGGAGAATCTTGCGCAGACGAGTGAGATGCGAGGTGAAATCGGGTGAAAAAAACGACAACGTCGTCAAGATAGCACAAGCATATCTTCCATTTAAGACCGCGTAAAATGCTGTCCATCATTCGCTCGAACGTTGCGGGCGCATTACAAAGTCCGAAAGGCATTACTGTAAATTCGTAGAGGCCATCCGGTGTGACCAACGCTGTTTTCGGGCGATCAGACTCGGCCATTGGGACCTGCCAATAACCCGAACGCAGGTCTAGCGAAGAAAAGAATTCGGCACCTTGGAGACAATCGAGGGCGTCGTCTATGCGGGGAAGAGGGTAAACATCTTTCCTCGTAATTTTGTTCAGGCGCCTGTAGTCAACGCAGAATCGGATGGAACCAACTTTCTTCTTGACGAGTACAACTGGGGAAGACCAAGGACTACAAGAAGGCTAGATGACTCCGCGCTGTAGCATGTCGTCAACTTGCTCTGTAATGACACGACGCTCCGCTGATGACACACGATAGGGGCGCTGGCGCAAAGGAGTATTGTCCCCGGTGTCAATTGTGTGAACAACGGTGTTTGTTCGACCTAGCGCCGCTTGGGGGAAGTCAAACGAACGTCTGAACTCATGCAGCAGGGCAAAAAGCTGCTCTCGTTGATCCGGAGCGAGATGGCTGTCGATGGAACGGTGAAATGCATCTGAGGACACGCTGTCCGACGCAAAGTGAGGAACCAACGCGTTCAGTTCCGGATTCAACTTGGTGTCGTAGAGATCAAGAGGCACGATAACGCCTTCATCGATAGGCTGAATGTGGCCGAGCGTCTCGTTGCGGCGCAAATTGAGAGGACACGAGTTGGGATTAGAAATAAATATCCCGGTGGTGTCTTGACGAAGCGCCAGAACGGCGAATGGCAGCGACGTGTGGTGGAGGCTACCGAAGATGTCAGATGGCGTGAACAAAACAGTAACGTCAGAAAGGAAAGCGCAGTAGGCATGAACAAATACGGCGCTGAAAGGAGGGAGGTCAATGTCCGTCGCGACGACAAGGTTGGTCACAGTAGATACGGTCACATCGACAGAAGGTGCTTCACGAAACGCAGATAGTTCCACTTCGGCCCGAGCGCAGTCGACAACGGCGTGATGGCGTGATAAGAAATCCCAACCTAGAATGATATCGTGGGAACTTGAAGCCAGCACGAGAAATTCAATGGTGTACAACACGTCCCGAATTACCACTTTGGCTGTACACGCTGCAACGGGCTCAATTTTTTGTGCACTCGCAGTACTGAGGGAAACCACGGGAGAAAGCGTCGTTACTTTACGAATAGAGCGGCAGAGTCTTTGACTGATCACGGATATTGCGGCACCAGTATCGATGAGCGCAAGTGCTCGTACACCTTCGACAGTTACATCAATAAGATTGGCGGGGGACAGGCGAGGACTTACACGAATAGACGATGACGCAGCTCGTGCCTCCGGAGCTGCGGCAGTCAGTTTTCCGTCTCAGTGGGGGTGGGTCGTCGACGCATAGGGGACACAGAACGACGACGTGGTGAAGGGGAAGCAGAGCGTCGAGAAGCAAAGGTTTGGGTATCGGGAGCAGCTTGCACGTCGCGTTCGTAAACTTCAGGTGGTGTGTGAGGCGCGCGGTATGACGGCCGAAACGAGTAGTCGTGATATCTTGGTGCCTCCGGGTTCACCGCGAAGCGCCGACGACATAGGCGTGCAACGTGACCTGGAATCCCGCAAGCGTAGCAGATGGGCCGGTTGTCAGCAGTGCGCCAGGGATTTCCGTAGTGCTGCGGTGTAGCAGAAAATGTCATGGTGGACGGTCGCACAGGTTGTGGGGGCGATACCGGCAGACGACGCGGCGGCCTTGCTGCGGCAGCTGCATAAGTCAGTGGTGCGGCGACAGGTGTCGGTGGAGAGGCGGACGGCAACGGCAACGCCTCGGAGACCTGCTCTTGAATAGCCTGTCTGATAGTCGGCGATAGGCAGTTCGTGGGCACTTCGGTGGTCGGCAAATACGACAGGCACAAGAGCTGTCGAGCCACTTCTTCGCGTACATATTCTTTTATCTGCGCCAACAGGGTGTTATCACCACCGACGGTCAAGGCGGCGAGGGAGTCGTCTGCTGTCATAGACCACCGAACTGAGACGCGTTGCTTACGAAGTTCTTCGAAGCTCTGGCACAAGGTCACAAGCTCGGACACGGTACGTGGGTCCTTCGCCAGCAACATTTGAAAAGCATCATCGTCGATGCCTTTCAATATATGTCGGATCTTGTCTTGTTCAGTCATCTCAGGGTTCAGGCGCTTGCATAGATCGATGACATCTTCGATGTAGCTGGTGAAGTTTTCGCCCTGCTTTTGCGCACGTCCGCGTAGGCGCTGCTCGGCGCGGAGCTTGCGTACTGCGGGGCGACCAAACACAGCTGCCAAGATGGTCTTGAAAGCGGCCCACGTGGAAAATTCCGAATTGTGATTGTGGAACCACAGGCTGGCGACGTCTTTGAGGTAGAATGGGATATACTCCAATTTCGAGAAGTCGTCCCACTTGTTGGCGGCGCTCACCTTTTCAAACAACAGCAGCCAATCTTCCACATCTTGGTCCTCGGTGCCGTTGAAGGGAGGATCGCGTTGGCGCAGGGTGGTAGGCATGATTACCAGCGGCGACTGGGCCGTGCCTTGTTGGGCGGTGTCTTGCTCGGTGGTCTGATCAGGCATTGTCGGCGCAGTGGGCAGCTTCCGGCTTCGAAGTTCCAGATTTAACTACCCAGCTCCTCCACCACTTTGCAAGGGGGTTGATTGACGACGTCTGGTAGCAGGCAGACCGCAGGTCCAGCGAGAAAACAAGCAGGATCCGCAACCACAGCTCGCGATCAGCGCTCGCGCCTTTGCACCAAGAGATGATCCCACTGGTGAATGCCTCGCTCTTTCACCGCTACAAATGAAATAAGGACTGCTTTAACTTCATCAAGGGGTCCTTACATTTACGAGATTCGCCAGTGGCAAGCCATTAAACGCTTAAAAGGCGCAATACAGAGGAGTTCATGCCGTATGGTTGATCAAATAACCCAGGTGTCGAATGACTTGAGTAACCGGGAAGTCAACGTTTTCTTATAACGTTTGACGCAACCGATATTAGCGGCAAGTGCAAGAAGTTCGCGGCACAGATGGAGAAGTAATGGTGAAGTAACCTTGAAACATGTTTGATGATCGAGCACAAATCAGTAGACCCACTATAGCCACGGTTCATAAACATACCAGTTTCAGAGCTTTGAGTAAGAAGTATAAGTTATTTTGACGTTTTCAATAGAATTATCCTTACAGCTCGCAGGGTGACCGTCACAAAATGTTTTCAGTCGCCCCTGCATTTTCAAAGTGACATTGTTTTCCGACGTTACGTTTGCTACCTACGTGATTGGCTTCTTGCTTGTGTGTTGGAAAGAAACAGAAATCGCGAGTGCCCAAGTTTCTGGCGGCATCTGGCAGCATAAAGCTGAGCCAGCAAATCCAGAGCGTGGTGGCTCCAGCGATGCTCTTCCCACCGGCGGACGATCGCGGAAGTGGGAACTTAGCTCTGACTACTTTGAAAAGAAGATGACGAGGAAACATTTGCCGACGACTAATGATATTCCCTAATCCGAAACGTGAGCGCACCTCTACGCGAGTTTTCATTTGACGATATATTCAGAAAAATAATTTGAGAAAGAGACGTGTGTAGGTGCAGTTACAGGCTTTACTTGTTAGTTCTTCATTGTATCACTCTGTTTGTACGAATATATATTTTTCAATGCTTGGCATTTGTTCGTTTCTTTTTTTTCTCCTTTGGCGGAGCCAGCTGTAGTTACAGACAACTTTCCATTATTGTTTATATTCGATGTTCCTTACTTTTATTCAGCTTTATAGTAGATGCCTTCATTGGTATTTTATTGTTTCTCTTCTTTATTTTCTGTTTAGGCGGTACGAACTCAACGACTGGACTCATGATATTACCCGGGTCATTTTCAGCCGTAAAATATACTCGGTATGTGTAACATAGTGGGGCCTGCTTCTATGGCCTCGCTTGGAAAAGAGCCTCATCAAAAAGGAGAAAAGAACAAAGCTCTCGATTGCTCAACTCCAATAGCTACCGCCTTTTCTATAACATTCATGCGCCAACTTTGATAGGCAGTCGTCTTTAGAAGAAATATTCGTTGGTTGTTGGAAAAATTTACGATGCAGCAAAATGCAAAAAAAAAACATTTCGTACGTGGATCCGGGTGAGAGGCAAGGAAGTCATGGCAGTTGAAGTTAATTCGGAATATGCTACCCTGGTGCCATTAATAATGATTTTGCAGCTTTATATTTTAAATTGAGGCTAAAAATTTTCTTTTGCGAAGCAGTACTGTTTCCAAGCAGCCACGTAAAAATAACGAGAGGCTGGTATGCTTTGAAATATGTCATGAGCAAAATGGAGAGAAACTGTATCAATTCAAATTCTGACTGTCACAAGGAAGTCGTGTGTTTTGCCATCCTGACCTTTAGAACGAAACCTTTAGACCACCGCTGCCTCGAATCCAGCATTCACTTGACTACAACATATGATCTTTTGAACTTAGACGCAGAAATTTTACTTTAGAATACGGAATACAGAATTGGGGACGTTTTTTTCTCTACGCTGAATCATAGCAACCGAACTTCCTGTGGCAGGATATGCGTGCAAAATAACTAGGAGCATTCGAACACTTTGTAGAAAACCGTCCACCGGAAACACGTCACGGAGTGTCAAAAACACTCCATCACGATCAAAGTAAAGCCTATTTTTCGTTCTCTGTTACAGATGCTCATCGAACTGGCCTTTCAACAGAAAATTCTTTTTTATATTCAAAAAGTAACGCTGAATAGGACGGCAGAGAGCTGCGTTTTCGTCCGAGGTGCTTGCGTTGGTGCCACGCCGAAAATTCGCGTTTGCACAAGAACGCTACTCTGCAGCATGTCACATTGAATCAGGGCTTCAAGAAAAAAAAAGAATGCTTTTAGCTTTAATAGAAAGCTTTCCTAAAATGGAAGTGCACTGACAGGTTCACTGTTTGCTTGATTTACGCTTTTATCGACTTCCTGCAGCCGCACGGCACACACTTTGAAGAACGTCCAGTCCCTTAGACCACCACGGGGAGAGAGCTAGCAGAATGAGATGGTGCGTGTCAGCTGTTGCGAGTGAATTCCATCAACTGGTGTGTGCGATTGAAAGGGGCAAGAGTCAAACACCACTGCGGCGTTGTTTTTTTTTCAGAACAGGAGTTTGTTATTTTCATACGAGGAACTTGCATTTCAGGTCCGTCTTTCCGATACAAATCTGGGTACTGCAGAGTTCATTGCTCTGGACAGTACTCCAACATCGAAACCCGCGAATATACAGTTGCTACATGCAAATTAGGAAGTTTGCCGAAACAAGAAAAGAAGATAAACACCGACTTGTCGTCTACGAAAGCAGAAGGTGAACGTTCTTACCTGCGATGACAGCACTATAGATGCATACACACACACATACATATATATATATATATATATATATATATATATACATATATATATATATATATATATATATATATATATATATATATATATATATATATGTATATACATGTGCAAGCAGTATGCAAGTTTTCGCACATTTCGACACCCCTGCATTCATTACCTTGATCATTACAAACTTTTAGACTAATGCTTACTAACTTCAATCTCCAGCGCACCTTAGAAAGCACGAAAGTGAATTATTTAATGGTAGGTCTACCTGTCAATTTTGGACACGGGTGGTCAGGTTTTTCACGCGAAATGCAGCGCTTGCATATTTCATCGTCATTGTGCGCCAGATGACGGCAGCTGTAAGACAAAAATGGTGATTTGGCGAATAACCGCGAACAACATTAAACGCACCCATCTGGCAACCTCTACCAAAACCATCCCATCGATCTACATCGGAGCCCAAGAAAGCAGACTTTGCAATCCCGATGTTTTAAAGAACTGTGTGGCCCAAATATTTCTCAAGGCTGGCTGTGCTACATAGTACTTTTATGCTGGCTTTGAAAGTGGGATGCTTCTTTTCGCGGACATTTGTTTACATGGCTGTTCAAGTTTATTCGCCCGGAAATACTTAGGGCTGGACGGTACATTTTTTTGCTTAACCTATTGCTATTCAACCACCCATGTACACAGCTCTGTAAAGCGCACTCGAAACGAGGTCTTCAGCTATACCTTTTGTTTGCGAGGATGTAGTTCACTTGGAAATGCAATCAACCTTTTGAATAACAGACGCCCATTGTTTTCTCAAGAGCAATCGCGCTATATTTGAGAGCAAATAATCATATTAAAACGCGCGCCGCACTCATCGCTGATGTTCTTAATTCGTGGAGACTTTATAAACAAGCTACAGTAAACATGTGCTGCTCCCTATCAAAAACTCATTGATCTCTTTTCTTTAGTTGTTTCTATGCCCACAAAACAGGTCAGCAAATAAGTATGTTTCGCTAACCTCCCTGTTTTTCTTTCTTTTTTTGGCAGTTTTTCTACCAACCTGCTAAATGTGTTTGCTGGAATCTCGTGCACCCGCTGCGCTTTTATCTTCTCTTCTCTGTTTCAGCTCTAGTGCTTACAATACATAAAAAACGATCACCGAATATCACGATTAGGACAAAACCTTTCTTTGTTACTGTTTTATGTTTTTTCTTTATTTATTTATCTATAATTCTTCCAAGAAGCTTTTAAACGGCGCTGAATTTATGAGCACGGCGAATAATGAATGACCTGGACATTGAATACGAATTATGTCGTCCCTGACGTTGTCTTTTCTGCCTGTATCATTGTCTAATTTTTCGTAAGTGCATGGATGTAGCGAAGCTGAACGCTTTCTCTTCGTCCGTTAATGTCTACTAATATTTGCTCCTGCGAAGCGTGCTTTACTGTAAGCGCAGGCTTTCTAAGGAGAAGCCCCGCTTACACATGCTAAGGTGTGTTAATTTATCTGTGATGAAAACATAATTGTTGTACAGCACCCTGTCCTGGTAAAAAGCATGTGAATATTAATATTGCATGCCGTGAATCAACTTGTGTTTATTATTGCGAATTGGTTTTAAAGCCGTTTGACGGTATTCTTGAGCTCTTCATGAAACATTAGTTAAGAGACACTACTGGGCTTTAGAGCACGGCTTTAATACATTAAGATTCAATGCGCGTTGATAAAAGCTTAGTAAGGAGCAAGTTTTTTATCTGTACTTTCGGAATTAGCAGTCGGGGCAGTTACTTAACGCCGTTTTCTGTAGAGGAAAATGTTACACAATAGAGCAAAGGTGTTTTAATACTAGTGTAGAGGCGGCGTGCCAAAGTTAGCACGAACACGGCACCTTTGGGATTTAAAACAGCGCGACAGACGGGAGCCAAGTGGAAGTAATGCGTCAGCATTTTTAATGTGTTGCGCGACATCCCTCAGAAAACCGCCCGTCCACAAGGTAGCGCGTTACGGTTTATTGGAATACTACAGCATGGAATGCCAGATGAAGTGTTATTACTGAAAAAAGCAAGAAAGCATAGTTGCCACAGCCCTTAACCTACCATACAGTCAGCGAGTAATGAAGGTCATTATCATCATTATCTTCGTCATAATCATCATAGTTAACCTATTCTGTGTGCACTGTAGGCAGAAGGCCTTTCCCAGTGATAAACAACCAGCCCTGTTCTGCATCACCTGGTTCTATTTTATGCCTGCAAATTCCTTCATTTGATCACTCCAGCGAAACCTATGTCTATATCGGCATCTTTTTCCAGTTTTAGTACGCATTCCATGAATTAGTATGCATTCATGACTTGAACTGCTAGGCCATTTTTTTCTTTTATTGTCCGCTATCATACCGGTTACTCCTGTCTTTGCTATTATCGCTAGTGCTGCCTTCTTATGAATTTCATTCAAAAGGCGCCTGCGGTGCAACTGTGTTAAGGTGTTTCAACTGCCATGGCACTCATGAAGCCCCATGCAAAGATTGCCCGCGCGTGCGGAACGAGCACGAGGTACTCAAGCGTATGGTGCGAGACAAATCAACGCACAAAGAGGCGGCTGCTATACTTCGCCGACGACGGCGTCGGCACCGAAGAACATCACGAAAAGACTGCTCTGCGGATAGCGAGATGTCATCCTCCATCAAAGCGGCTGCCTTACCAACACCGAACTCCTCGAAGACGGACACTGTGAAATCAGAGGCAGGGACAGCAGTCGCACCTTCCGCAGAGTGGCCCTCGCTTCCACGAGCTCAATTTGCAACGGAGTCACATCGAATCCCACCGCCCTCAACGACCTCGCGAACGACTGATGCGACGACTGAAGATCGACAGGTCGTAACCTTGCTGCAGTCGACCATAAATAAAGAGGCAGATACAACAGACACCTAATTGAAGAGCTGATTCCGCAGTCACTATTGTTGAATGTCCAGACAACGAAATGCATTTATTGAGCAGCAAAACTTCTTGAGTTAAAATAGACGACGTGCGTGAACTTGTGTTAGTGCGCCACCGAGCACCATATCATTGTACCGTATGGTAAAGTAGCGCACTTTTGACGGGGACAAAGGGGACAAGAAAGACACGACACTCGTTACACTCGAAATAAAGTTTAGTCCTACCGACTTCATATATATATATATACATATATATATATTGTCACGGGCGAAATAAAACAGACAGCCAGGTGTTGACGTCTTCCCCAGAACCAGACCAGCAACAACAACGTTCTCTTCTTCTTCCACTCGCGTGTACGTGCCAAAGCGGATGGCTCATACATGATGGCATGTGGCATTACTCCCTCTCTCACAAAAGCATCGTCTCGATGCTGGTTATGCGCACTAAAAAAAGGAGGAAAGAAAAACAAAACGTCACTGTACAAACGAAACAACTGTGCCCGTAAGGCAAAATGAACATGCTGCAGTCACTGAAGAAGTAAATAGAGAAAGTGGGACACAATAATAACAAGCAGAAAAGCAACAAAAAGAAAGAAGCTAAGTGGCCATTGTAGTCAAAGTCACTCGACGTTCGATTGAAGACGCGAGAAATATGGCTTGAGCCTTGAAACATGAACCACATCAGTTTGTGGAAGCCGACGGGAACGTCTTGGGGTGCCTTCTGGGAGAACCTCGTAGGTTACGTCGCTGAGTCGGCGTAGAACCTTGTAGGGGCCGAAGTAGCGCCGCAGTAACTTCTCTGACCGGCCGCGCTGTCGGATGGGGGTCCACACCCAGACTTCATCGCCTGGTTTGAAGGTAACATCTTGGTGCCGGAGATTGTAGCGGCGTGCGTCTGCAGTTTGGCGACTCTCAATACGGCATCGGGCGAGTTGACGGGCCTCCTCGGCGCGTTGAGCGAACGTGGCAGCATCCGTGTTAAACAGTCCCTGGTTGTCGGGGAGGAGCATTGCGTCGAGCATTGTGGTGACCTCTCGACCATGCACTAAGCGGAATGGGGTGAAACCTGTACTTTCTTGCACCGCAGTGTTGTAAGCAAAAGTTACGTAAGGGAGGATATCATCCCAGTTCTTGTGGTCAATGGCCACATACATTGACAGCATGTCTGCAATGGTCTTGTTCAGCCGTTCAGTGAGTCCGTTTGTTTGAGGGTGATAAGCCGTGGTTTTGCGATGTTCTGTGCCACTGAGCCTAAAGACTTCCTGTAGCATCTCTGCGGTGAAAGCTGTTGCACGATCAGTAATTATGACAGCTGGCGCTCCGTGACGGAGGACGATATTGTTGACGAAAAAGTGGGCGATGTCAGCTGCGGTAGCTTTGGGCAGGGCCTTTGTTTCGCAGTATCGTGTGAAATAATCGGTGGCGACCACAATCCACCGATTTCCAGACGCAGACGTGGGGAATGATCCGAGCAAGTCACCCCAAGAAGCCGCGGTTCCTAGTTTCCCCTGTGGGGACTCGGTGACCGGCTTCTGAAAGGAGCGTAGGACGACGAGGGCAAACTAGGTGACATGGAGCGGCGAGGCGACGGTGATCGTGATTGGCGGCGTTGAACAGTGGGATGAATTTGCTGGCCTGTAAGGTACGCTTCGATTTCACGGGGGCGCTCACCGTAGCGTGGGCACCGAGCATCAGGGTGGAAGCCGCGTAGACCGAGTTGGCGGTACTGACAAGTACGATACACGTGGCCCGCCTCGCCACAGTGGTAACATAGCGGACGGTTATCCGACGTGCGCCACACGCTTGCCTTGGTAGCGTTCTGTCTTGAGCCGGACGGCTGATACGTGGGTGCGCTCGGGAACCTTGACGCAGGGGGCGAAGTCGAAGAGGCATCCTGGAATAGATGACTAGGCGGGTCCATGGTCCCCAAAGTAGGACCAGTAGCATGTGGTGCAGGAGATCGTAGGGCCGCCGCATAAGTCAGGACAGGGACCTCAGGTCTTGGTGGTGCGAGTGGTGCGACCGCCTGTCTGATTTCATTTCTGATGACGTCCAAGAATGCTGGCGCGGTTGGTTGAAGTCCCACTGCTTGGAGTTGGCGGAGCTCGTCCCGCACGACACTTCTTATGAAGTCTGCGAGGGCCTGCCTCTCACTGTCAGACCCGATAGAGCATGCCGTGGCCGTTATGTCGTGGCGTTCGTACTGTGACGACCGCTGCTGGAGAGTACGTTCCATCGTGGTCGCCTCACTGATGAACTCAGCCACGGTCCTTGGTGGATTGCGTACTAGCCCGGCGAAGAGCTGTTCTTTAACCCCACGCATCAAATGCCGCACCTTCTTTTCCTCGGACATCGCAGGGTCTGCCCGCCTGAAGAGTCGAAGCATGTCCTCGACAAACATCGAAACTCTCTCGTTTGGTCGCTGGTTCCTAGACGAGATGGCTTGTTCCGCTCTCTCCTTCCTTTCAGCGTTGCGGTACGCGTCGCGGAGCTGGCGGCTAAACTCTTGCCACGTGGCAAAGGAACCCTCGTGGTTCTCGTACCATGTTTTGGCAGAGTCTTCTAATGCGAAGTAAACCCTCCGCAGCTTGCGACCTTCATCCCATTCATTGATGCTGGCAACTCGATCAAAGTGGTCGAGCCAGTCATCAACATCCTCAAAAATGTCTCCGTGGAAAGACCGTGGTGTCTGCGGTGCATGAAAAACATGCGGGAGCGGAGAAGAATAGGCGTCGTTGGTTTGACTCGCCTGGCTTATAGTCGAGGTTGTCATCTTGTCAAGTCTTGAGAAGGGACCGAATTCGGGGGGTAGTCCTAGCAGGCGGCGGCTGCTTCTTGTTGTGGGAGCTGTGGCTCTCTCCAAGTTGCTAGGAGTCACGGCTGGAAATTGGGAGCCAAGGTGCATGTACCCAGCACCTCCACCAGTGTCACGGGCGAAATAAAACAGACAGCCAGGTGTTGACGTCTTCCCCAGAACCAGACCAGCAACAACAACGTTCTCTTCTTCTTCCACTCGCGTGTACGTGCCACAGCGGATGGCTCATACATGATGGCATGTGGCAATATATTGTCAAGACGTTTATTAACGGGCACTCAGCGACGGCGCACGGCAGCGACAGTCAAAGCGGGGCCGACTCTCTGCACGAGGGGGCGTGCTCTCAGAGAAGAGAACGACCCACTGGAAGGCGCTCGACAAGACGACCCATTACTGAGTAGGAATGCTTCGCTACAATTTCCCCGGCTACGAAAAGGGAGCCGCCTGGCGACCTAGCAACTTGTCACTATGAGCGGGTCATGGTAGGGCTTGAGGCGCGCCACGTTGACAATATCGCGCCCTCGACGGCGCATGTCCAAAGATGGGTCGGTGGGTTCGATGAGGTAGTTCACCGGGGATGTGCGTTCGACGACACGGTAGGGGCCTTCGTATTTGGGCAGTAGTTTGAAGAGAGGCCAGGTGCAGTGGTAGGGACCGAGAGCCATACGAGCGCTCCAGGAAGGAACGTGGACGCAGAACTGGTGGTGTCACCGCGAATACTTTTCTGCCGCTCTTGGCTATTCGTAGTAAAGGTATTGGAGAGCTCGCGACACTCCTCAGCAAGTCTGGCTGTGGCAGAAATAGGCGCACATTCAGATCGATCCGGCTTGTAGGGAAGGATTGTGTCAATGGTGTGCGACGGGTGCCTGCCATACAGTAAGAAAAATGGTGAGAAACCAGTAGTGCTCTGAGGAGCGGTATTGTAGGCGTACGTGACGAAGGGCAGAATGACATCCCAATTCGTGTGGTCGGCGGCGACGTACATCGAGAGCATGTCGCCTAGCGTGCGGTTGAAGCGTTCGGTGAGGCCATTCGTCTGCGGGTGGTAAGCAGTAGTTTTGCGGTGAACAACGTTGCACTCTTTGAGAATGGCTTCGACGACTTCCGACAAGAAGACACGACCTCGATCACTGAGCAGCTCCTGGGGTGGACCGTGACGCAGCATGAATCGGTGGAGCAGGAAGGAGGCCACATCGCTCGCTGTAGCCGCAGGGAGGGCAGCAGTTTCAGCGTATCGCGTGAGGTGGTCTACAGCGACGATGGCCCAGCGGTTACCAGCGGACGTCAGGGGAAGTGGCCCATATAAATCGATCCCAACGCGCCCAAACGGTCGGTCAGGGCAAGGTAGAGGTTGCAGACCTGCTGGCGACAGGTGTGTTGAAGTTTTGCGGCGCTGACAATCGATGCAGGAGCGAACGAACTTCTCCACGTAGCGGTACATCCCTCGCCAAAAGTAACGTTGGCGAATGCGGTGGTAGGTTTTCGATACCCCAGGGTGTGCACACTGCGGATCAGAGTGGAACGACTCGCATATGTCATAACGCAGACTGCGGGGTATTACTAGTAGCCACTGGCGGCCGTCGCCGTTGTAATTGCGTCGGTGGAGCAGGTCGTCGCGAACGGCGAAATGGTGGGCTTGACGACGCAACAAGCGAGTGGATGGTGTGGCCGATGGATCAGTCAGCAAGTCTATCAGTGAGGCAATCTATTGATCCTTGCGCTGCTCGGTAGCGATGGTGTGAATATCGAGGGAAGAAACGACAAAGTGAGACGCTGAGTTGTGGGCACTGTCGTCAGGCAAGGGAGAGCGCGACAGGGCGACGGCGTCAGCATGCTGACGTCCGTTGCGGTACAGCACGCGGATGTCGTAGTCTTGCAGGCGAAGTGCCCAACAGGCAAGACGGCCTGAGGGATCCTTCAATGACGACAACCAGCACAGTGCATGATGGTCGGTCACGACATCAAACGGGCGACCATACAAATAAGGCCGGAACTTTGTAAGGGCCCAAATGATTGCCAGGCATTCTTTCTCCGTGACGGTGTAGTTGGTCTCGGCTTTAGTAAGCGTACGACTTGCATATGCGACAACATATTCCGGGAACCCAGGTTTGCGCTGCGCAAGGACAGCACCAAGGCGAACACCGCTGGCGTCCGTGTGTACCTCTGTAGGGGCCGTAGGGTCGTAGTGGCGTAGAATGGGAGGAGACGTCAACAAACGACGGAGCTTTGCGAAAGCGTCGTCGCACTCTGACGACCACGAATTGAGGGGCCCGTTACTTCCAAGGAGCTTCGTCAGCGGTGATATGATAGTCGCGAAGTTTCGGATGAAGCGCTGAAAGTAGGAGCATAGTCCTACGAAACTGCGCAGTTCTTTGACGGACGTAGGTTTGGGGAACTCTGTCACGGCCCGAAGCTTGGCTGGATCTGGGAGGATGCCGTCCTTGGACACCACGTATCCTAGTATCGTCAGCTGCCGTGCTGCAAATCAGCACTTCTTGAGATTCAGTTGTAGCCCGGCGTCGCTCAAGCGCGTCAAAACCTGCCGCAGGCGTTGAAGGTGTGTTGAGAAGTCCGGGGCGAAAACGACGACGTCGTCGAGGTAGCATAGGCACGTGTGCCATTTCAAGTTGCGCAGAACGGTATCCATCATGCGCTCAAAGGTCGCAGGCGCATTGCACAGCCCAAACGGCATGACATTGAATTCGTACAAGCCGTGGGGTGTGACAAACGCTGTCTTCGGTCGAGCGTCATCAGCCATGGGGACTTGCCAGTACCCTGAGCGCAAATCGAGCGATGAAAAGAACTCTGCTCCTTGCAGGCTGTCAATGGCATCGTCTATTCGAGGTAGGGGATAGACGTCCTTACGGGTGATCTTATTGAGTCGTCGGTAGTCCACACAGAACCGCACAGAGCCGTCCTTCTTCGCAACGAGAACGACAGGAGACGCCCACGGGCTGTTTGAGGGTCGAATAACATCGCGGCGAAGCATGTCTTCGACTTGCTCGGTAATTACACGACGCTCTGTTGGCGACACGCGATATGGACGTTGCCGCAGTGGTGGTTGGGCGCCAGTGTCGATGCGATGCGTGACAGCAGACGTGCGGCCGAGAGAAGTTTGCGCTACATCGAACGAAGAACGAAATTCTTCCAACAGGCATAGAAGCTGGGAACGCTCGACCGACGTAAGGTGTTCAGCAATCGAGGAACCAAATAAATCAGCGGGTGACGAATCAGATGTGGAAACAGCACTGAGCGAATGGGAGTTGGCGCAGTGCGTGTCACCCGGTGCGTCCATAACTTGTGCGTCTTCGAGGGCTTCAGCTCCGCCGAGACATTCCCCTCGCACCAACCTAACAATGTACGGGGATGGGTTCGTAACAAAAATGTCGGTGTCGCCCTGAATGACTTGCACGGTCGCAAATGGCACCAACAAGCCTTTTCTAGTGAAGACGCGGTCAGATGGAGAGAGGAGTGCAACGGCGTCGGTGAGTCCAGTGCAGCAGACTGACACAGCCGTTGACGAGTTTGCAGGAAGTGTGGTGTCGTCTTTGACGAGTACCTTGGTCGCAGCCGGTGTACTGTCCGCCGGCGTCAAATCTGCGAATGGTGAGAGCTCTATTTCAGCTGGTGCGCAACGAATTACGGCGGCGTGACGGGCGAGAAAATCCCATCCCAGGATGACGTCGTGAGAGCATGAGGAAATTATGATGAATTCGACGGCGCACAGAGCGTCCTGAATCACGACACGGGCTGTGCACACCGCTGTCGGGTGAATACTGTGAGCGCTGGCTGTACGGAGGGAGAGCCCGGAAAGTGGCGTCGTCACCTTTCGTAGTAGTCGGCTAAATTTAGCGTCCATAACGGAAACGCCAGCTCCAGTATCTACAAGGGCCGATGTGCGCACACCATCTACAAACACGTCTACTACGTTTGATGGGCTTTGCTGAGGGCTTTGGCTGTTCGATAGCGTCGCAGCCCTTGCCTCTTGGACTGCGACGACTAGTTTTCCTGGTCTCGTGCGACCGGACGAGGCCGCATCGGTGACAGTGAGCGGCGTCGTGGGGACGGTGAACGACGGGTAGATGGACCTGGGCGTGACGTCGGTGACATAGGCGGCAGCGGGTCATAATACGGGCGGCTGGACTGGTTGGTGACGGCTGATCCGACTCGAGGCGGCTGCACGCGGTTGCAATAGCGGGCTACGTGGCCGGCGCAACCGCACGCAAAGCAGATCGGGCGGTTGTCGGCAGTGCGCCATCGGTTTGCCGAGCTAGGTCCCATCCACGTGGCAGGACGCGAGGGACGGGGCGGCTGCTGATATGACGACTGCATGGTGGGCTGCAGTCGGGGCGTAGGGACGATGTCGGCGTACGCAGCCGGCACACTCGCTTCGAAGGCCTGAGGCCTGGTGACGGCTCCAGCGTATGTTAGCGGGGGCACCACAGGGAGCGCTGGGGGCGGCCTGGCTGCAACTTGGGCGTAACTGAGCGGCGCAGACGCAGGAGGGGGCTGGTGGTATTCCGGCATAACCTCCGCGATTTCCTGCTCAATAGCCCGGCGTAGGGGAGGCAGCAGTGTGGTCGACGACTGTACAACATCCCGCGGGTGAGAGAAGGCCAGTAAGGAGAACTGGCGGGCAATTTCCTCCCGGACGAATGACTTGATTTCGGCGAGTAAGACGGAGTGGTCCGACACGGCCGACAAGCCAGCGAGATCGGCGTCGCGTGATGGAGGTCGACGCGTCATCAGCCGCTGCCGGCGTAGCTCCTCGTAGCTTTGGCACAGCGTGATGACCTCTGCCACAGTGCGAGGGTTTTTGGCGAGTAGCATGGTGAAGGCATCGTCGTCGATGCCTTTCATGATGTTCCGGATCTTGTCGGCTTCAGACATGGTTGCGTTGGCTTTCTTGCACAAGTCGAGCACGTCTTCAATGTAGCTCGTGAAAGACTCGCCGGACTGCTGGGCGCGTTCACGTAACCGCTGTTCGGCTTGCAGCTTGCGAACGGCAGGGCGGCCAAAGACGTCGATGATGGCGGTCTTGAAAGCGGACCACGTAGCGAAATCGGATTCGTGGTTGTTGTACCATAGACTTGCCACACCCGCGAGGTAGAAAACGAGGTTGCTCAGTTTGCCTGCCTCGTCGCATTTATTAGGGACGCTCACACGCTCGTAGATCGCGAGCCAGTCCTCGACGTCGGTGCCATCCGCACCGGTGAAGATAGGAGGGTCGCGGATGCGGGGGACACCCGGACATGGCGTCGGTGCAAGAGGGGGCGTTTGCTGGGCGGCGTCTTGAGTCATGGTAGCAGGCACGGTACGGGATCGAAGCTCCAAAGGCATCGAATGCGGACCGCAGTTGTTTAAAGGGCACAGCACTCTCCACCAAATTGTCAAGACGTTTATTAACGGGCACTCAGCGACGGCGCACGGCAGCGACAGTCAAAGCGGGGCCGACTCTCTGCACGAGGGGGCGTGCTCTCAGAGAAGAGAACGACCCACTGGAAGGCGCTCGACAGGACGACCCATTACTGAGTAGGAATGCTTCGCTACAATATATATATATATGTGCACCCATGCATCCCCCGCGACACAGAAATGAATTAACAGGCAATGCATTCAATATCTAAGAACGAATTTGCGCACACTCAAGTGATAACACAATGCTTGTGTAGTCTAGACACTGTAGAAGATATACAAAATAAACAGCCGAGGATAACAGCAAGATAAGGTATACTAGTAGTAACTTTCCGGTGCTTCAAACGGAAGTGGAAATAGGTAACAAGGAGGAGAGCGTGACAGTGCGAACACTACAATGTCAACTTAATATACTTAGGTCTACAATGCTTCCAGAAAGTTGACTTACCTATGACTAAGTGAAACAGATGATGGACTAATGCAGCCGTCATTTTTTTTTTCTTAATGTGAAATGCTTCTGCTATTTCTCTGGTTAGTTGTTTGCCATCATGGGAAAACCATACAGTTTCCTATAGATACACTACAGGAAACTCTGGCGCAAGTGTCTATGGGAGCTGCAACGCATGGCGCTTCAGCCAGCATGGGAAGGATGGGTAGTACACGGATTTGTCTAAACTTCGTTCTGTCGGCTCTGTTTGGCTCAGGATCGCCTGCTTCCGCTTTGTCGCAAGACGAAGTTCAACAAAAGTAAGAAGTGCCACTTGACCACTTTAACCTTTTTAGGGTCACCATTTCAAATCTGGTCAGGGAGTTCACAATGCTCCATTTCTTTATCAGAAACGAACGCCAAAACACAGCAATAAAAAAGCCACAAGTGGGTTCGAAGCCGTAAGCACGAAGATCAGGCAAAACCGTGTACTACCCGTCATTCCCATGGTGGCTGAACGATCGCAGCGCCAGAATTCCCTCTAGGTAATTGTAGGAAACTCTATGGGAAAACTATAGTGGTGTCACTGAACAGTGGCGAGCATTCACGCAGAAAACAGCGTCCCTTCATGCGGGAATGGTTATTTGCTCCTAATGACCTTCTATGCTCAAACAGCCTCGTCTTTCGACAACGTCCCGTCGGGCGGATGTGTACTTTTCCGCACGATAGGGGCAAACATTATACGACAGATAATTTACAATTAACAAACTTTGTTGTATGAGTTATCGGGCATCTATTGGTATTAGTCCTTGCTGTGGAAACATGACGGTCTAATCCTGCATATAGTTTACCAAGCCTAATGGGTGCCGAAAAAATTGTAGTATTGGCACCTGTCGCGCTCTAGGTTACCCATTCCCATTTTAGTTTTGAAGTGCGGGTAATTTACTACTATTATACCTTATCTTGCTGTTACCCTCAACCGTCTATTTTGTATATCTTTTAAAGTGTCTAGACTACACAAGCATTGTGCTATCGCTTGAGTGTGCGCAAATTAGTTCTTAGATTTGGAATGCATTGACTGTTATTGCATTTCTGTGTCGCTGGGGTGTGCGTGGGTCCATGTATATTTGAAGTATTGTTTCTTAAATAAATATTGTTGCGAGTTTAGCGACTTGAACTTGACTTGCCACCGCCTTGGGCAGCGCTTTTGAAACGCGTTTGTGCTGCCTTGGCACCGCCTAAAGACAGCGCGTTGGAAACGCGTTGAAGGCGGTGGCAAGTCAAGTTCAAGTCAAGGAGCGTTTGTGAATACGGGGGTTACTTCTTGTTTACAAAGGCACCGGCAACCGCATCGACCTGGTCGACCAGCCTTTGCTGGCCGGTCGAGTTCACTTATCACATATGCGGCCGTCCTGTGTTCTTGTACTTTCGCTGTCCTCGTTCTTTGAGCTACTCGTGATTGTTTTCAGCAATGAATCAAGTAACCCAAACCAGAGTTTTATTGTCATAGTCAAGAGTTTGAAATAAGGTTTAATGTTTCACGCGAAGAAAAACCTGTTCGTTCGTACTAATCGGAAATGCACTTATTTCTGCGCATATATTCGGCAAAACATGATGCAAACAGGCTGGGGCTACAGTTGCTGATAAAACGGAAAAACATCCTAGTGGAGCTTCTGCCCAATTGGCTCCATCGGTGCACCGGTCCGTGTGCAAAATGTTTTGTAGGGTCACTCCAAAGTTCTCCCTCGTTCTAAGTACATCTAATACTCTGAATTCAATGTCTTTTGTTCTCTTAATTCACCAGCCTGTAACCCTAAGGCCTGGTTCCCAAAGGTAACAGTTGCTCTCCAGCCTAGAAAACTTACTGCATGTGTTGCCTCGGAAGAGCAGAAGTGGTTAATGTTGATGTCAGCGGCTAATTATCCACTACAAACTTCCTATATGCTCTCATAAGTCAATGCACGTTATTCTCACGGAACGTATTTAACAAAGCAATGAACCACAAACATAAATTAAGTCAAATGTAATTTTTGCACCTGTTGTCTAATGTTCAAAACCAAAAAGTCAGAATTCAATTTTCTGAATATAACTGCATAAGCATAGTGTTTTTCGGTATTCAAATTATTCTATAAATATCAAATACTCATGCTGACATTTGAAACATAGCTTAATATATCCTTCAGGATAGACGAAAGCAGCTCTCAGGATTAGCTTCCATCTGTGTTTCGCGGATACTTCGGTATCCATGCCACAATGAATTTAGAACACACTACCTCTACCGCAGTGATAGAGCATCGAACGCGTTATTCGAAGGTCGCACGTTCGGTCCCTGCCAGCGGCAAGTTATATTTTTGTCCACTTTACTTTCTTCACATTTATATTCTTATTACTACAAATAACGTCCCCTATATTTTCCTTGTCATTATTGCCTATTGTTTCTCATTAATTTGTGTCCTACAACGAAAAACGAGCCCTAAAAAACAGTATTTCTTTCAATCATAGCGAGGATCGCGTTCTGGCAGACTTGATGCTTTCAGATAGTACGCAACAGATTATTGGTCAGCTGCCAGCTTGCAAAAACATCACTTGCTACGTGACGCCAAAAGACAGAAAAACAATGTTCCACATTCGCCGCTATGGCTGCGATCGACGCTGACTCATACTCCTAGGTTTAAATGCACATATATACCCTATAACGTGTACGGGTGGATGACCGCCGCCGTAGCTCAGTGGTGGAGCATCGGACGCGTTATTCGAAGGTCGAAGGTTCGGTCCCTGCCGGCGGCAAGTTATTTTTTCATCCACTTTATTTTCTTCACATTTATATCCCAATTATTACAAATAACATTGCCGATACACTCCCTGGCATTGATGTCTGTTAGTTTTCATTATTATTGTGTCTACCAAAGAAAAACGAGCCCTTAAACGTAACCTTACCTAATGAAATTCTTCCTTCGTATTAAGCTCTAAGCAAAAAGCGAGTATTTGGGGAGTATTTGTGCCACGCAACAATAATCGTCATCTCGCTTGCTCACACTTCTTGAAAATCCGGCTCTCGTAATTTTCCCATCAAAAATGCTATGTCACGCTGATATCGCGCACGCCGTTCCTGACCGGGAAGGGCCGCGACCGTGGTGATAACGCGAGGAAGGTACGCCAGGTTGATGTCGATTAAAGTTGTGTGGGAGAAATACTCCCCAAATACTCGATTTTTTCTCATAGTGTAGCCGCAATGTTCGATTTCATCGTCCGGAATGTCTTTGGTGAAAACGAGTTACCATTGATGAAGAGTTAATTTCAGACACACCTCTTTTCTCACACACGAAAGATGCGCAGAAATCTGCTTACATAGCTAATGCGAATTTGAAACTGCTTTTTTTCATCTTGGTTTCCTTCCGGAAGGAAAAGAAATTACCCTTGCTGTTCCGGTTCTATACCCTGTCCGCTGTAGACAGCCTTTGTCTGTTGAAATATTCTGCGAGGAAATTCAGCTTCTGTTTGCAACAAAGATTATATTGGTTATATATATGTTTTTTTGAAGACGAACCAGAACAATTTTGCAGAGGTTGCGGCATTCCAGCGGTAAAATGGTACGCATAAAGATCAGCTACAATTCTTGTTTTATTTGTGTTTATTGCACACTCATTCAAATAACATATAGCCAATACTGCAAGGCTCAATAATTCGCGTGTAATGTACAAGTTGCGCAATCTACTGTTTAATAATTAGCCAACAAGGTCTCTAATATTTTCCAGTCTTACGGGACAAAGGAATAGACGGACAGATGGAAAGTTGTCACGATAAATCGACATTGTAGTGATTGTACCTTGTCCAGGTGGCTTTAAAACGCATAATTGAAGCGGACATGAAGGATTGTACACATCAGGAAAACTAATACGTTTGAAAAGATTTTTAGACCAAAGCCTTAGATGCCTCATGAAACGCGAGAATTGATCGTCGGCGTCCTGCATCGGCGGCATCAACACGACTCATACAAAACAGTGTCATCACGTGATATTGCCATGACTCCACAGATCACCAAAATGTGTGACGTAATCATAACGGCGTAATGGCACCACAGAACATGATGTCACACGATGACGTCATCTCATGATATCGTCGCTTGATGAGAGGTGGGCCAATCACCGAGGCAATGCAATACCAGTTGAGGTACAGGAATCTTTCGCACGAGGGACGGGGCAAAATGAATAGTTCGACTGAGTAGAAAAAATGGCTTTCGCATTCAAGTAATCTTAGGCGAATGCATGGGCAACCCTGTGAGTTTTAGCCATACTCGCGTTTCCGTGGCCGCGGAATGCGCCTTCTGTGGGACTGATGAACGTTTGAGAAAAGATGAAGTACGGACTGCTGGGCGAGTTGGTAACTCATCTTAAAGCTGTGGTGCGCAAAAGAACGAAAACACGAAGGAAGGCAGACGAAACACAGCGCTGTGTTTCGTCTGCCTTCCTTCGTGTTTTCGTTCTTTTGCGCACCACAGCTTTAAGAAGATGAAGAACAGCATGCTTATGACATCCGGAAACAGCTTTCGATGGAGGACCCAACCAGCAATGAATTTCTACGCTTACATATTGCATAGACCTCTCCAAAGGAGATTCTGCAAGAATTTTAAAGCGAAGCTCTTTACCGGTAGCAAATGCACGGGTTGAGGGGAGGGCACGGCTAGCGTCCGTATAGGGCTTGACGGCTATGGGAACGGAAAGTCATAGGGGAGAAGGAGAGAGACTGTGGCGATGCCTCGGCATAGTGCGTCGGTGGTGCTGCGGTATGACAAACACTGCGAGAGACCAAAAATGCCGTGGCGGTGCAGCGTGATCACTCCAGAGGAACAGGCGGAAAGCGTGGCCAGCAGCAACACGAATACAGAGCGAAAGCGCAGGCGTGCAAAAAGAGGAGAATACTGCCAAACACCCTGACAGGCAATTCAATCGGGCTAGATAGTAATGATCCATCATTTTAGGTAGCACGACACTTGTCGAAGGACAGATACAGAAAGGACAAGCTCTTGTTTCTTTTTTCTCTTTTCCGTATCCGTCCTTGGTATGGTGTCACCCTACCGACAATGAGGCATCCAAGACCCTGAGTCCGAGGAGGAACGCCGCCGTCTGCAGTCCTTCGCGCCGGAGGAACGAGCGGAGAGGTGTCTGCAGCAGAAATGTGGATAACGCCGCCGATACAGCTTCGCTCGTCGTTCGTCCCCACATGAATATTGCGGTCGCAGGAGTGTTTTTCCGGATCTTCTAGTTTCATCATCTTTTTTTTATTTTTCAGTAAGCATTCAATGCCAATTGATCACGAAAACAAACGTGCATCCGCATGGAGACGCACTGCGGTCTATAGGCGCGCGTGGATTCATACGTTGTGCACGACAGTGCTACATTACCCCAGAAGTAAATCATGACTACAGCGGCTGCTAGAAGTAACCATAGCATCAAAGCTAGAGTGTAATATAAGTGACAAGCAATGTTGGCTTGTGTTGGCTAAATGTAGGCTGCCGCGTTGTTATGGGCACTCCCTACGGTGAGACTGCCCGGCTCTTTGACAACTGCACTATACTCTATCTCACAAACTCGTTGTAGCAGGATGCAGCTACGAGGTGTGAGCAAGCCATATGCTTGTGCAGCAGAATATAATAATATTCAATGTCATTCGCAAAGTTAAGATAACTGCGTTCATCCGGCACGTGCTACGTCACAGCGATACGTGATAAGCTAATCACAATCACAATATGTGCGTCATATGCCTTGAATTATTGCATGGCTGCGCATACGCTGACGCGAACGCCCGCTTCGACCAGAACTCGCCCTTGATACTTGCCACTGTCCTGATAGCAATATGTGAACGGTGGAATCGGCTATCGCTTTGTGTCATACCTTGCTGAGAACCAAGTGTGATGTATGTTTTTTTTTCCTTATTACTGCGATCAGCAGCTTGTTCAGCCACGCCTGCTAAGCCTTCTCCCTGAGAATTTGAGACTGAATCTTGGAAACAGTGCAATATTGTCACGAATACATCGCTGTCAAAGCGTCATGACGAGAATACAATGCAAACGCAAGCGTGGGTTTCGATTTTATTGGCCCCACAGCCCCCGACGGTGACTTTATAAATTCGAGGCTGAATTAACCAGATTCGAGGGGTGCCTCCATGTTGTTTTTTGCCGACCTTGCCGTTGCTGCCCAATGCTAAGAGCGTTGGTTGCTGCGGTGTTCTCGCTTTACTCGCCCCAATCGTGAGCGCCGACGCTATAAGAACGCCGAGAATACGACGCGGCGCGAGTGAACACATCGTGACGGATTTTCTATATTCGTATTGGCGAAGTGGCCCCGTAGCCTTCACTGTGCTGAAAACAGCTTGTGAGGTGAACTATAGAGAAACGGCGCAACACTTATCATACATGCCGCATGCGAACCGCAAGGCTAAGTGAGCATATTTGTCTCTTTAGTGATCTGGCCATGTTACTTGAAAGCACGGAATATACGGTTCGGTCACCGCGCCTGTACGCATGATAAATGTTTTCCATTCATTCATGCGCTTCTTTTGGTTTAATCTGCACCTTGCTTGCTAAGGAGCTCGTTGGAGACATTGAACCATAAGCTCGCAGGTATTTTGCTTTTCTTTCAGTCGTTTGTTTAAAGGATAAAAAGGAGCGGTATCATTGTTTCATCGTCGCTTTTTGTTCTGTAGGTTTTCAGTAAGGCTACTTAAAGGGGCACCATAACTTTTCAATGTTACCAGACAGAGCACGCAGACATTTCCGATGACTTAGCCTAGGTGTGCACGATAGACTTTGGCTCCATTGATAATCGGTTCCGGTTGTGATTGTGCTGATTGTGCTGTGCCATAGTACAGTACATACCATAATATAAATCGTAAACCATTTTGCCAATCTCACGGCCGCCTTCAGTGGCTTATGTAACTGTTGAAGAAAGGAAGCTTCGTCGTAGAAAAGCGGGAAAAGGGGCGACTTTATCGCCTGGAGCACATTTGCAGCGCGTCTATTCTTGGCCGTTCTAAATCCAGTCCGCGCGAGACACGAGCCGCTCGCTCCAAAATGCGCTAGTCCCATCGTCGTCATTTTCTTCTAATATTTCACAGTGACTTTGCCGCAGTCGTCTTCTACAGCACACGATAGTGCTATAGCGAGCTAGAAAGTAGCACTCTACATCGTCTATACTCTAATGCGCCAGCGTTATATGACTGATTGTGCGACCCCTCTCTAGCCTGAGAGCGTTGGCAGAGAAGTGGAACATACGTTACGTCATGAGCGAAGGCGTGTACGTGGTTGTTCGGAAAGCAAGCGTTGGAAATGCGAATGTTAGCACACGATCGACTAATGTCGAAGTCCCCGACAACGCCAAATGCATTAGGATACCGACGATCTGCAGTGAAATAACTTTCTGGCCTAGAGATGGCTGATTAGTTTTATTAAGCGATTACTGATTAACTGCTAACAGGTTTAGCCAATACTCAGTAACAATACGGAATTTTGGTCGATTTATCGGTATTTTTTGCATGGATTTGAATAAGGCTCCCACAAAGGTAACATGCAGCACGACCCTATTACTTGGTTGGTAACAAACAAGAAAAATAGACGTGCATGACAGATAAGTTGACAAATAGTAATATTCATTTTCCAATTACTAAATATCAAATGCATTAATAATTTCTTACGGCATTATTACCATGTGGTAATAAAAAAAAGCGCCACAACGCAACAAAAAAAAACGCAACAATGTGGAAAATCAGACTGGCTATGGTGTTAACCTGATGTGATAAAGAACAGACTAACTCATTCAGAATACTATTCAACTCGCCAGTGTCCAATAAGCAGTTTGACACTAGAGTGTCGCTCTCACTCGCCAGGTAAACAATGCATCAGGAGACGCGGAAAGGTCATATCACGCGCGACATTTTTCAAGAAAAAAACTAATATCTAAGAGCATTGGGTTGTAGCGCACTGCTCAGACACGCAGAAATAACAACTATGACGGTTGTTTCTTCGTGCTCCACCTGTGTACGTCTGTGCGTTCTTTTCTAGCGTCCTTCTTTGTGTTTGAGCAGCGCGCTGAAAGTGTCGAGCTGTGATCATTGTTAGTACAGGCTCGTCTTGTGTGCGTTCTTTTCCTGCGTCCTTTGCGCTTGAGGGGCACTGGAAGTATTGAGCTGCTTGCCGATCTTCGTGTGACATTCTAATGTGTTGCTGTCGCATTCATTGCTTCGCCCTTGCGGCGAAAATGACTTTTTTCTAGGGGTGTGCGAATATTCGAAAGTTTCGAATATTCATCGAATATTACATTCGAAATATTCGTATTCGATTCGAAAATCGTGTATTCGAAAAGTTTCGAATATTCGATAACTTCGAATATTCGAAAAATTCGAATATGCGATTCGATTATCATGCATAAAGTAACTCGTCTTCCACGTTTCTGCTGCGTTCGTATAGCTAAAAACGTTGCCGAGAGGAGCGATAAACATCGTAAGTACACGGAGGCATGATATCTGCCTGCGACGAGCGCCCCAATACGTATGATTTATTGCTGGTGCATCTCCGACGTGCAGCGCTGTTGGCGATCATGTAACCGTACATTTTCAATATTATGCGGCCGTAACGTGCCGCACTACCACTCGTTCACTATGCGGGACCACTTCTGAAGAAAGACAGTGACCCACGTGACTGGTGGCGGACTGTAGGCACCTTCAGATACCCCAGTCTGGCAAAGCTTTGCCCCATGTACCTCCCTATACCAGCTACTTCTGTTCCAAGCGAGCGTGCCTTTTCAGTGGCAGGGGGGTTGTCTCTGTTAGAAGGGAGCGCCTGCTGCCTGATCATGTGGAGCCACTATATTTCTTCATGATAACATGTACTCATTACTTTCATTGTGCCATGATATTTACTTGTGTTGTGATGTGAATTGTGCTAGCCTGGACATTGTGTTCTGGAGATAGCAGTGTGTGCTGTGTTGCCAGTCAGGCTGTTAATGTTTTTTTTTTCAAATAGCTACATGTTAAATAAAATATTGTTACTGTGGAGGCATTTTTCCTTTGATATTCGATATTCGATTCGATATTCGAAGGTAGATATTCGTATTCGATTCGTATTCGAAAAATTTGATATTCGCACACCCCTACTTTTTTCACAAGTGTGACAATACTTGGCGGTGGCACTTTCCACCAACTGTAGTGCCCCTTTGTGTCGGGATGAAGTGCTTTTTCTTGCGCTTTTATCAGGAGTTGGTTTTTGTAGCGTTAGCTGCACTGGCCTAGCCGAGCCAGTTTCGCGTGGATCCTCAAGAGCCGTGCTGCGCATGCGCGAGGATCAGTGGTGTCACGCACCGGAGCCGGTAGCTCCCGCGCACTCCGCCGCCGCCGGTCTGCGCTTTCCAGAGGAGTGACGTCGTAGACTTGGCAGACGTATTGGCGCCGGCGTGCGCGCAGCTATTCGCCTTCGCTGTGCAGTCGCCGTCTGACACTGCGCTGGAGCCGCTTGATAGATCCTCTGAGTGGCGTTTGCCAGTGTGGTATAGCAATGGAGAAGAAGAGCGCAAATGCTGCTCAACGGCGCAGAAGAGCGGAGAAGCTTGACTCATCGCACCCCGAAGTAGTTGCCTGGCAAAATAAGTATACATGTGCCACATAATACGTATGCCGTGCGTGTGTCATTGGAGCAGCAGTAAGCATGATAATCAAGCTGATCTCAATAATAATATCTGGGGTTTAACGTCCCCAAGCTAATCTTAGACAATCAGGAAAGCTAAGAATAATTATCTGAACCTTTGCTAACGCTACGTTATCCTGGCATAGCCGAGCCAAACCACTGCAATTTTTTTAACTTTCTATGTGTACGCGTGTCGTTTCCCCCGAGGAAGAACAGGGGTAATTGAATCAGCACCAACGCTCGCAGAAGCGCGTTTTTTTTTTCGAAAATGACGCTAAGCGGCTGTCTCACAACGTGGAGCCTTAGCAGCTGTCTTCGATGTGTTACATATTCGCAATGGTGGAAGGGCTCTGAATTTTGCTACGGCAGCGGTGTCTGCGATTCGGTTGGCAGGTTGACTAGATACGTTATTCATTAAGATGAAATCTAAAAACGTTCTATTTCAATGCACAGCCTCGGAATATTCACTTTACCGATTGCAGCAAGTTCGTTGAGGTATGGCTACAAGGAAATATACAAATACAGGACAATATCATTTTGTACATACGCGCCCAACATATTACTGCAAAGAGTGAACAGCCCGCATGTTATTCACGACTTCTTAGTGATGACTGTTTTCCCATTCATAGATAAAACATTCAGTTGTAACTTGTCAATAACAGTTTTGTAGCATTACCCCGTTGGCAGAAACGCCATGCGAAAACGTCTGAAGGGTGTCGTCTCATGGACTGTTGTATACTTAGTCCCTCATACACGATGTTAAGAGAATACGATGACACAAGGAACTTTTTATGGCACAGGCTGCGTCTCATTAACATGTATGACGTGTCATAGCGGTGTGATTCGTAGGCGGCCAAAATGATATTTGTAGGAGTTCAGCTGGAGGTTGAAACGCGTTGGCTATTTCACCTTTATCCGTCGTTTGCCTGCCAGCATAATAGCGCGTGCTCGCCTACTTTTCATGATGTGCACCAATGTTTGTGCCGTGCCTGCAACCTCTTTACGAAACATCCATCCGCTATCAAATGAACGACAACACTCATTGAACTGCTGATACAAAAATACGAACCTTGACCCGAGTTTAAAGCTCACTCACAGGTTCCAGGCGATAAAATACGCTCACTGAGATTGAATAATGATAATGTTTTTTGGGTTTTTCGCGCTAGTAGAGGGCTCCGGAAATTTCGACTGTCTGATGTTCTTTAACGTGCACCTGAACCTAAGTATAAGGAACTCTAGCATTTCGCCTCCATCTAAAAACTGACGCCGCGGTTGGGATTCGATCCCGCGACTTCCTGTTCAGCAGTCGAGCACCATAACCACTACACTACCATCACGGGTAAGGGAATGTTTAATAACGTGCACACCCGAATTTCTGCCTCATAGAACGAGCGGCATGAATGCTTTAAATAGAACGGAAGGTTAGGAATGGACAAGTAATGAGAAAAGATCATATTACACCAGCTCCCGCTAAAGGGAACCACGTGTAGATGCGAAGCAGCGGGGAGATGGTTTGGTTGAGCGGGAGATTGTGTAATTTTTTTTCTTGAGTTTTCGAGCCTGTGCCTTCCTCTGGTGTGGAATCAGCACTGTCTTTTAATCTCCACCCAGCTCCCGTTCCGTGGAACTGCCGGTGTCCTAGGTATTCTACTCCCGAAAAGTCGCATGATCATTTGCGTCTGCCTCTCTGC
This sequence comes from Rhipicephalus sanguineus, assembly GCF_013339695.2. Taxonomy (NCBI): domain Eukaryota; kingdom Metazoa; phylum Arthropoda; class Arachnida; order Ixodida; family Ixodidae; genus Rhipicephalus; species Rhipicephalus sanguineus. The sequence goes on from NC_051184.2 coordinate 102,532,859, forward strand.
AGTTCATGCCATTGGTGTCGTCGTGGGATTCTTCAGCGAGGGAAGGAGAGCACGAACGCCCCGCGTCTAGAGCCACCGAAGCAGAGGCGGTCATCGGCCGCTCGTGCCACGTCAAGGCGCCGGAGGCGTCGCTGCTGCGTACTCGTCGCCGGCGAGAATGAGGCGCGCGAGAAGGGGGAGCGTAGGAGAGGAGAGAGGGGGGAGGGGACACGCATGCGCAGACGGGGTGTGGACGCCAAGGGAGGGATGGACAAAGTCTCCGCCTTAAGCTTATTCGCATGTAAAAAATTAACAGTTCAACTGAGAATCCAGGTAACAGTTAATAGCGCACGAAGTATAAAGCAAAGATCTGGCCGTTGAGAACCTCAGTTTATACCCGGCCCCTCTCAGGTTCATTAATGCTCCAGGTCACAACTATGTAGTATACACCGCCGTCTGCCGAAGCGTCGGATTGCCTTGTTCGGTCCGAAGCATCGCCGCAAAAGCTTTCGGGCAGTACCAGACGTACAAAACCAAACACGGTCACCGGGGTTACTTGATGTAACGCGGAAAAAATAAAAATATTTTTCGTGCCGGCTGTTGATCATTCGTTCGTTCTTAATACGTTGACAGGCAGACTTCTTCGACGCGCTGCAAAGAGGCGGCGGCGTCGAGATTGTCTTCGTCATAACTTATGGTCGCACCGCATCAGACGCCGTTGTTGACCTTCCGCCATGAGTAAGCTTGATTTGCGTCACCTGCGTTGCATCATACACGTTGTGAGGTGAGGTTACTTAAGGAAGGATGGAGTGTGTGAATGACAAATTTATTCGGAATGATGGAATCCTTGCGTTTGACGACTACGAAAGCTCCGAACGCGTCGGTGAGCTTATTATTTGGACGCTGTAACGCCATTTCTGTGCGTGGCTGGTTGTTGCCCTGCTATGGTTCACCGTATCGCATTACAATATATATCGAGTAAACTCAACCATCAAATCGACTAATGTTATAAAAGATCGCGAACCAGCGATGGACGAAGAAACAGAACTACCGTGTTTTTCTGTTTTCTTCGATATTCATTTATATTGTTTTTCTCCCCCGCCAAGGTGGTCTAGCGGTTACGGTGCTCTGCTGCTGGCCCTAATGCTCGCGGGATCGAATCCCAGTCGTTGAGGCCACATTTCGATGATGGCGGAATGCCAGAGGTTCGTTTGCTTCAACTTTAGTGCACGTTAAAGAGCGCCAGATGGCGAAATTTTTCGGCGTCCCTCATAATCATATGGCGGTTTTTGAACGTAAAACCCCAACAATTATTATTTTCTGTTTTTTATGTCAATTTCGATTGCTTATCACATTTTATCATCTGCTTTAATGCTTGTCGCCAGTGAGAAGCTATATTTTTCAAAAATAAAATAAAGCTTACTGGCAACAGAAGCAAATCTAACACGCCCTCTTCGAATCCACATCCAACACAATCGTAGTTAAGTGACCATGTTTGACCAGTGACCATGTGTTGGTTAGTAAGTGCAACTTATCACCCATGTTAAAGCAACAGATTATTTTCTTAGTCGTAGCGTTGTTCTCGCTTATTAATCTTAGAGCAGGTAACGAGCTTTTGCACAAACAGGTGTGACTTCCCGCAGGGCTGTTCGAGTTGAAGTTGAATTGATGGCGAAATGCTCGGACAGGGACGAAGAACACTGGACGCGGACGAGCGCACAGTTGCAAGTAAATTTTATTCTTCCAAGAGCTCTGCTTCGCAACCCGTCCTGTGATTGTCCTGTGTTCTTGGTCCCTGTCCGAGCATTTGCGCCATAAATTCAACTTCAGCCATGTACCAACTAGCCCGACAGCAAAGCTGCTGAGCAGTCTGCGCACGCTATAAAGCCCGTCAGTGGACAGCTGCACATAAATTCGTGCTAGTGGGCTTCGCATTTCTCGACGTGTCAGCCTAATAGTCGCTAGTAAACCATTTAAATGTGCAGGCACAAAGCGGATCATGCTGTCTCGAAGTTACGCGGCAAACCTCGCGTCCATGCATGTTGCACTTACCGCAATGACGCATTCCTACAAAAACTGAACACGTGCAGGCCCAGACAGCTGTAGAACACACCTTCAACAATAATATTTTCGCTTAAAACAAACAGTAATTTGATGAACATTCCTCAGTCAGTTCACGATGATGGCTGCCAGTAAATGCGCTGCTTTGGATATTTTCACTAGGAACTCCTCAATGTTAGATTTACGACTGAACATGTGCTAAATAATGTTTTACAGGTTTGTTGTTATTATTATTAGAAGAAGCAGCTAATAAAGCTGCATTGAAGCTACATGAAGAAGCTGCAATTATTATGAGACCGTCAAAATTTAGCATACAGAGTAACTGAATTAGCTCTGCCTTTATGGTAAACTTAGAGGTAAAATTTGCGGGAAGCTAGAGCGAATTCAGTGAGCCTTGGTCATTTTTAATTAGTTAGGCCGTACACAAATAACAGTGCGTATTTTGTAGTAAGCTTAACGATTAGATTTTAAGTAATCTCTGCGAATATGGGCACTCCACTGCTACATTTATGCGGCAGTGAACAACGGGAGTCGACACAATTTATATGAAACAAAAATTGCACGAACACTCTATCCTACAAGACCTAGGATACTGTCACGTGGTCGTGACGCTCACTAAGTGAGCAGTCCGCGTGTTCAAGATGAAACTTTTCATGTGAGCGAACCTGTGCACGGGAAAAGAAGAGTCAAAGTACAAGCAATAGAAGCTGTACGCTAATGGCGGCGAAGAGGGCGTTGGCCGTCGATAATCTGATGCGCCGCAAGGCGCGTCGGCATTTATACAAGTGGTTTCGAATATCCGAGCCTTATCGCTGGTGGCCGCGTTAGTTCCAGAATAAACTAAGCAGTTCCCGTTTGCGCGCTCAAGCCTAAACATGATCTTAAAGTATTCTCGAATGTTCCCAGACATTCTGACGCGGTTTGCGCAAGGCAGCAGTTACACGTGCAATGGGCCGGTAACATAAATCATAGAAAGAAATGATCGTGTGCGGCGATATGATGCACTGCACAAGGGGAGAAATTCGGCCTTGTTGGTAAGACATTAGGAAAAATTTTCCAGCGCCGAGAAGGGAGGACACAACACGTGCGCTAACTTTCAACAAAATGGTTTATTTCAACCGAAGCACGAATATATACAGTGGTGATGCTCAAACGCTACAGCCAGATGTCATGCGCAGAGAAGTACTGATGTCATGCGCAGAGAAGTATTCTGATTTTAACAGGAGACGTGCAGACAAGTGAAATTTCTTATCATAGCCTTTTACAGAAGATATGCGCACGAACTACAAAATTAATGCATGTTCAAAAAATACAATTCTTTTTCTGACAGGGACAGGGACGGCGTGCTTACACAATCGCTACCAAACTTTGCGATTTCGGCGGCTTCTACTATTAGTCTCGTTAGTTCATCACGGTTAGTCAATAACACCTTGGTGCTCTCAAAAACAGGGGCACACCCACAAGCTCTGCAATGCATCGCGAGCCAGCCATCGTTACCCTTCTTTACAAGGTTGGAGTGCTCTCGTAACCTGTCATTCAGACAGCGCCCCGTCTGTCCGACGTACTGCTTTCCGCAAGAGAGGGGAATCTGATACACCACCGCCTCTCTACGGGCTGTGTTATTTTGCGCTGGAAAATTTTTCCTAATGATATGATGCACCTTTCAGAACGAACAAAAACGTTGAAATAAATTAGCATGGACAGCGCCGTGATACGAAAAAATTAAAAAAAAATAACGCATACAGTCTACGTTTTAATTGTTAGTATCGTAGAACACTAAAGTGTGTAAGTCATGCAAAACGTAGAGGGAATATCACATCTGACGAAGCCATGAAATGAAGTGCTGCCGATATTGTAGGGAACTGGATGGCGTGATTGCAATTCGAAGTTTTCCAGTGCAATATTGAAATGACTGCGGCAAGGCAACACAGATACGTGGGAGGGGCCACGATCAAGGGGATTTCGTAAGGTAAAAAATTGGCCGCGTATCTGCGTGCTTCGCTGCCAATGTCGTCTAAAGACGATAGAAGAGGCGCTGCGTGAGATATGGATGCCATCTGGTAATACGTCAGGAAACATGAGTGCTGTGTTGCGGGCTGGTAGTCCCGGCGCAGCAGCAGGCGAAGACCGGCGGTGTCCAACGCGGCCGACGGGGACGCTAGCCAGCCGGAACACGCGGTTTGGCGCGAAGCGCTGAAGCAGAAGAAACGTCCGCACTCAGCGAGTACTCTCCACACACTTTTATTTATAAACAGGAATGGGAGAGCGGCGCCCCATGGCATTCGTACAGTGCAATACAGAACCGAGACCGAAACACAACAATGAGCTCGTGCAGAGGGCACGGAGGAAGGCAAGTTTCAGCGCAGTCGCATTTTCAGCGCAGCTTAAGAATCTATGGTCTTCAGAATTACGTATCTATGTATTTTCTATTAAACGAACACACCACCTAATGCTCACCTAGTGATGTTGCGCCTCAGATATGCGTAATGTTTGCTGCTTTTTTATCGACAATGTGCATAAGTATGAACCTAGTCAGCCGTTCAAGGTGGCTGTCCTTTGGGCAAGTGGTTCAACTTTGGCCGAGTGGCTGAATCGAGTGACGTGCCGACAAACAGAAAGACAGACAGACGAAGATTTCTTCGTTTAAGTATGCCAAGGAAGACTATCGTCTTTAAAAGTTGGGCAGTTGGTGTTGGTTCATGATGAACAGAAGGGCGCGATCATACGGTAGACAAGGAAGAAGATGGACACGGGACGACGCAATGATGAGATGTCTCATCAAACGCGAAAATTCACCGTCGTAGTGGGCGCCCCGCGTCTGGGGTGGCAAAACGACTGTTGCAAAAATCATCGTCACGTCATCACATCACCATATGGCGTGAACACAGTACATTGTCGCTTGGTCAAAAGTGGGCCGATCACGGAGCCAGAGCAAGACCAGGTAAGCAGCAGGAATCTCATACCGCATAAGATCATGGAGGCAGTGCAAAACCACTTTAGGTGCAGAAAACCTTCGGAGATGAGATGCAGACCTTTGGAGATGAGATGCAGCAGCATGTCATACCGCATACGATCATGGAGGCAGTCATGCAGGTGCAGAAAACCTTCGGAGGGGGGCGGGGAGGATGGCTTTCGTCTTCGAGTCGCGTTAGGCGAATGTATAAGGGAACTCGTGACTGTTTTCTTAGGTTGTAATAGAATGTAGAAAGTTTCCAGTGAAGCAAGCGATATGAACTCTCAACGGAGCCGACTAAAATGATCTATAAACAAGTGCTTTTTACTTTCAGCAGCAGCCGTGACGCAGGTTTTGAATGCAACTCTTTTTTGGAAATATGCCTTTAAATTTAAAGCGATCCCGACTACGGCAGGCTAGAGAAATATTTTACATAGCAAACGTGAAACCTTATTTCAAACTAAATACTTGTCAGACGCGCCTCTACGTGGATTGGCGGAAGTATCACTCTAAACGTCATCCACATCACGCCCGTAGGTAATGGCCTCTGCTAAGTCAGCTGGAGTTGGGTGGCAACAACCGTAGGAACAGTGGAAGGAGGCATTTATCTGCAGAATGCTAAATGTTAAATGAGCATTGACATCAACTTCACGCGTGTCGCGTTTTAGGGGCGAAGCTCCTTAAGGCGGCACCCGTTCGTCCCTCGTCGTGCTCGTAGTAGTGAGTAACAAGTCTTACCCTTTGACCTCCAAGGTGGTGCCGGTGGGAGATTTCTCCTGTGCGTTGTTGAACAATAAAAAATTCGCAGCGTGCGCGTTAACTAAAAGCCGAATTCTTCTGTCTCTGTAGAAGTGTAAGTGTTAGCTAAAAGCCGACTTCTTCTGTCTCTCATTTCCATTAGCAGCCATTGTTTACCTCCAAGGTAGTGCCTGGTGAGATTTCTCCTGTGCGTGATTAAACAATAAAAATTTTGTTCAAAACGCCGTTGATTGATGAAATAAACCAACGAAAGACGCCAGATGTTTTGTAAAAACAAAACGAAAGAACACCAGATGTTTCTAAAGCAAAACGAAAAAGACGCCAGCTGCTTAACGAAAGACGCAAGGTGTTTTCTAAAGCAATGGTTTTCTAAACAATGAAAATTCACAGCGTACATGTAAAATTAAAGTGAGCTGCAAGTCGTCATAACTCATCGAACCTTTAGTATAAACGCGCCCGATCTCACGTCGGTGATGATGTACTGGGCAGAATTCACGGAAGATTCACGGTTTACCGATGAACCTCCGCAGCTTCGCCCACTCATCATCATTCACTCCGTGGATATGCTGTGATTTTTTTTGCTTCCACGTGTAGTTACCGACCCCCTAGTACCGATTCACCACTGAAAATGCCACGGGGGAATGAATAAATATCTGTAATATTGATTAGCATGACCAGTAACGAGCACAGTTCAAAACGGGTGCGGTCACTCCCACGGTCACGCCCCGAAAGGGCCCCATCTGATCGCGTGGACACACAAAATGGTCACGCGAGTTTCAGCTGTTATTTAGCCCGCTGGACGCGCCCGTGTAGGCATGTCTTCGTCACTACCACCGTCGTCACCGCCGTCATCAGTGTCTGCAAGTGATGAAGAAAATACTGAGGTATTTGAAGTTGCTGCGATTCGCAACGTCGCGAATCATTCTCGCTTCGATCATCTGCAAAGAAGCGATTCTGAAATCGACGCCTGTCCGAGCAGCCACGAGTAGGCACCTGGAGACGCACGCTTGAGCCATGCTGCCTGGCAAGAACACAGAACAGGAAGAAAGGTTGGGGACAGGCAGGGCTGGGCAGAGATACTCAGAAAAGTAATCCGGAATACAGATATCGAAATACATGAACTGGAAGCCTAAAATACAGATACTGAGATACAGTTGCCTTTACCGTAACGGGATATTTCGGAGATACTTTTGCAATAAGACGAAAAAAGTATTCCAGAATACAGTTACAGCGATACAGACACTGGAATATTTTTTTTTATTTCAAGGATGCTCATACTACGCAAAGACACTTATTAGTGCAGCGTAATGTTGTATTTAAAGTTACAGCGCATCGAAACGTTCGGTTCATTTATTTATTTATTACCGTACCATCAGCGCCATTAAGACATTGCAGGGAAGGGGGGGGTGGACAAAGTACATAATTAGTAATAATGACCTAATTACAAGTATCAATTGCAATAAAAATACACTATTTCACAGCAGCAGTAACAAGGATTGGACACCGAAATCGACATACTTGGCGAACAAACTAAGCTATGCTAGAAATAGCACACTTTAAGCAAATCACTCGAATCACTATTGAACACCATTGAATTGAGAAAAAGCACACATTTATTTTGAAGATCTGCTTTGCTGAGAAGGTTGCTGTGTAGGCTTCTCAAATGGGCTGTCTTCTAACAGCGTCGGTTCAGCCTCAGCACAAGACACACGAAAGAAAGAAAGTCTGCCTACCGGTGAAGGCGAGCACAAATTCGTGTTATAGTGAATAAATATCGCCTTCATAGCCGTATTGCCCTGTAGCGTGGCGATATCTCTTCTCGGGTCATCTAGATACCGAAAGACTTCCGCCCTCACTTGGGTTGTTCTGACTGTTCAGAATACGAAGTCGGTCCCCATCTTCGGAATCCTCAGCCGTCTGACCCTGTCGGCTTCTATGAAGCTTTCACCTCCACCGAAGCTACCAGCACCCATTTCAGAAAGCCGCAACAGGCGAAGTCGTCTCCGGCGGTGGGGGAGCCTGCTACCACAAAAGACCGTGTCGCGCATTTAATCAATTAGGAACGCACCCTGACATTGGAGAGGTGGCTGAAAGCGCTTGAAAGATAGCCATCTTCTAGTCACTTCCGCCGTGACTACGGGAACTGCTTTTAGAAGTGCCGCCGCTTTGAAAACTTAACACACGCGAAGCATTGCAAAGCCTGTTCCAAGGTGGTATCCGCGCGGGGGGTCGCGAAGTAATGGCTTGTCACCCGAAAGAAATTAGGCGTGCTGCACTGACCTTGAGAGATAGCGACTTTCGTCGGCAGAGGCCGACAACACTGCCCCCGCGATTCTGCCGTCTGCGGCGTCGCGCGCATTACCACATTCTGTGCTTGAGGGGAAACCATCGCCGCCCTATCTGTCGGCGACCGGCGGCGCGCCTTTGCTTGTCTTGGCACAAAAAAGAAAAAAAACGTCATTGCCCCATTGGAAACACGCCTCAACTCATTTCCGACACAAAAGACAATGTAACGAGATACCCGTGTCCTGCATAGTATCGCGATACAAGCGATACATCGTAAATATATTTCACTACTGAGATACAAATACATTTTTCAAATGTATCTCGATACAGAAATACAGATACTCAAAAGTATCTCTGAAATACTATCGCGATACTCTTGTATCGCGGTACTGCCCAGCCCTGGGGACAGGACAGGTGCTCCTATCCTGTGCACAAAAGTAAGCAGTCGGGTGACTAACAAAACTAACGATCTATTCAACAATTTATTAAAGGTGAAACACGTCCGCAGTGCTAAGAACATCATTCGCGTCTTCCGATTCTTCAGTTACGCTGGTATCGCCCTCTTTCACGCCCCCCGGCCAACCAGTTGCCCCAACATACACACAAAGGCTCTCGACTTTCTGCAAGTCTCGTCCCCAGCTAGGCGGCCGTGCTGGCGCGTTTCGCCTATGTCAATATCAAGCTTCAAAGAAAAGCACACTTTCTGACTGTGTAAGGCCAGCGCCTGCTGAGGCGTTGGTAAGGCCAACGTTCAATGCATTGCGGAGACGCGTGGAGAGACGCAAACTGCATGCGCAGTCCTACCTAGAAGCTTTTATAAACTAACTTTACAGCTGTCCGCGACAAAGACATTCCTTCATCTGGTACTTGATCTGACAATGGTGTAAGGTGCGCACAACTGTTTCACTACATGCTGGCACGTAATGCAGTTGAGATCATCGCTCCCACTTATGACAGTCTGACAAGTGCACAACAAATCATTTGAAGCGGCGCAGCGAAGACGCAGGACTTGGGACAATCAATCCAGACAAACGAAGTGAAGCCGCTGCCAGGCGTCGCTGCTCATCGGCACCACGATGACAACACTGAGATCGTTGACGTTATCGTTACTAGCGCGTCGTCACTCCACGCCTGGGACGTGGCCTGGAGGCCAGCTTAACACGTTGTAATACTGTCGATGTCGCAGGGTGCTGAATGCACCGTTGAGTTTTCGTACGCTGTTCACCCTCGAAATAAGATAACTTCAACCCAACGGACGCAATTCATATTTGGCGCAAAAAAACTTTTGCCTACCAAGCTATCGAGTGACGGCCGCATCTCTAATATGGAATTTTGATATCACTGCTCCTTTAATCCACAGGCTTACATGCCCTGTCTTGGTTTAAAGAGCCTCAAGCAGCCGACGGCTCTGTTGGCTTGGCCTTATGCTCCCATTTGGGGCGCTAAACTTGGAGGCGAAGCATATCTGTGTATGTGAATAAAAAAAAGGTTTACAATAGACGAATGACAGTCACAATTGTCACGAAACAGTATAAAATACCTACAAACACAAACCCTTTATACTAATCGGCGACTTCAACGTACACATTATGGACCTTAAGGCCGACCTTTGTCGTCGACTCTTTATGCCACTTTTGTCACCCAGTTTACATCATATGGGGCAACGCTCGGGTAACATATCAGACACAAAAAAACGTTGAACAGTACTCTAATATTAATTATAATCGTGACAGAACAATATAAAACTCCTGCAAGCACAAACGCTTCATTCTAGTCGGTGACTACAACATAGAGATTATGGAACTTAAGACCTAGCTTCGCCCACTCGTCATCATTCACTTCATGGATATGCGTTCCAAACAATACTTTCTCTTTCTGGCACAAAATAAAAAGGTGAAAACACCATAAAAATACCGACATTAAGCGCCCATAAATCAAGAGTATCACAGCATAATGCACGGTGGAGTGAAAATAAACCAGAGGATGCTGCGGAGCAAGTACTATGTAAACGCATTCCAGACCACAGATTCCCTTTCTGCCATGGATGAAAACGAACGTAAAGCGCGGCATGCGGCGTCTCAACGGGAACGCCGACGACTAGCTACTACTCCGGAGGCGAGGGCGCGGGAAGCGGTGGCAAAACGGCTAAAACGACAAGCGGGAGATTCACTGTGACCGAACGATCCCCAGTGCTTCGCCCACTCATCATCATTCACTTCGTGGATATGCGTCGATTTTTTCTAAATGGCAGAGGGATTAGAATATCGGGAAAATAGAGGCAAGCTCAGCGTGTGCTTTCCAGACATACTAATTTACAGGGCAGCACTAAGGCGCCGGTTCCTTCTCTGAGCGGCGTCGCCGTCGTCGGCGTAACCAATGGAGTCAAGGAGGACGAAAGAGAGCGAGCGCGGAGCGCAGCGAGCCGCTGTGTTAGCGTTTGCAATGCCTCGCGCCTGCTCGCGCTTTTTGTCCAAGGAGGTTAAAAAAAATTGCTGGAGTGGCGATTATTGCGCAATAGTGAAGCCGTGCCCACCAAAAGATGGCGGCTGCACCCGCCATCTTAGTAGGGGCACGATGAACCATCGGCTTTTGGCGAATGAAAGCGAGCGTTTTCCACGCACGCCAGAGACGTTTAATGTGGCAACTTTTACGGGTAAGGTACTGTTGCAAGTGTGTCTTTGTGCTACTAGTTTTTGTAAATAAGCCTCAAAGTCATGGCAAATTTTATTGGATATCAATCGCCAATAGTCCTCTCCACGGGTTACTTTTGTCGGCAACAACGATCTTTTATTTTATAATTAACGTAGCTCTTACACTAACAGATTACAGCCATTTGATCTCTAAGTAGGCACCACCAGAAAAGAGCATGTTTCCGAGTTCTTTGGTGGGCAAAAGCTGGCTTCACTTTCGCTGGCAAGGCGATTCGAGAGCTTCCACACCAGAATTTTTTTAAACCTCCTTGTTTTTGTCACAGCGCAACGCATGCCTCTCGCGCATGGCCATGAGAAAGTGCGTTGTTGACCTGCCAGGCTTGGGAGATGAAAAAGACGTGCGTTGGTCGAGGATACATTTCGCGCGTGGAATGCTCTAGGAGACTTACATTTTGCATCTAGTTTTCCAGGCACAAGTTCTCCCATAATATACATGTTTTAGAGCAGAGCTCTTAGACGCCCGTTCCTGCGTTGAGCGGCGTCGACGTCGTCGTAACCGGTGCCACGAACGAGGACGAAAGAGAGCTAAGGCAGCGCGTCGTGCAGGATGAAAGACGGCGATAGCGAGGAAAGCACGAGGATGAGGGAACGACAGTGGCAAGATAACAAGTTACGCAGCGGCCACCCACAGCGCCACAGTGATGCGCGGACGCCGATGACGATCACTAAGATGCTCTGCGAGGACGTCCACCGAAACCATATAAGGAAATGAAGTGCGGCATGAACGGAGGCATGTCTGTGGCGGCTGTTGTAGAACGGGCCCACGCGCTGCCTTCCGCGGTATGCCATTTAGCGAAGCAGTCGCACCGCAACTTATCGCAAAATCACACCACCTAACAGCTGTGCATTTATTTATTTATTCAAATCACCTCACAGGCTCCTACATCGGAGTATTGTGTGAGGGGGGGGGGTTACATAAGTAGGGGTAACAATAACTGGAGCATGTGAACAATTTTATACAATGCTTATTGACGTAATACAGAACACTAAAAAAAAAGAAAGAAGAAGAAGAAAAAAGAAAGAAAAACCAGAAAACGTCCTTATACAATAGGTAAGTAACACATCAATTAGAAAATATTGCCGTTACCTCGGCCCTAAATTTGGTTGCATTTCGAATGTTAACGATGTGCTCCGGAAGACCATTCCAATGAATAATTGCTTGTGACAAGGCGGACGAATTAAATGCGATGGTTCTACCTGAAATGCGTTGGTAGCTTAATGGGTTATTCAAACGACGTGAGGTGCGGAAAGGTTTTACGAGAGGCAGCGATGACTGATGGGCACTATAGACGATCTTATGAAATAAGCAAAGCAATGCAATTAGTCTGCGTGATTGCAAGGTAGCAAGAGAGAGTGATGGTTTAATGCTTGTTACGCTGGAGTGACGGTTGTAGTTCCTAGAAATGAAACGTGCGGCGCGATTTTGAATAGCTTCAATGGAATTAGTTAAGTAAGCCTGATGGGGTGACCGAATGGGTGATGCGTACTCTAACTGTGGGCAAACGAATGTTTGATATGCGAGTTTACGTGTAGTTGCGGGAGTTCCATGGAGATTCCGTTTAAGATAACCTAATGTGCGTGATGCTTTAGCTGTTACCTTCTGTATATGAGTGGACCAGCAGAGGTTATTTAAGAAATGAACACCGAGGTATTTGTAGGAACAGGCAGGGGACACTAAGGTGTTATGCAGTGAATAATTGAAGGAGGAGTTGGTCTGTTTGCGGCTGAATGTGATTAACTTGCACTTATCTGTGTTAAGTGACATTTGCCATAGTTTGCACCAAGCGGTTACTTCTTCTAGATCCCTTTGAAGTTCTAGGTGATCTGCGGGTGAGCGGATTTTGCGGTAGATGATGCAGTCATCTGCGAACAGTCTAATGTTTGATGAAATGATAGATGGCAGGTCATTAATGTAAATGAGAAAGAACAAGGGGCCCAGGACGCTACCTTGTGGTACGCCAGATAATACATCGTTGAATGGAGAGGAGTGATCGTTAGCAACTGTGAATTGTTTACGACATGACAAAAAATTTCCTAACCATGATGTTGTTAGTGAGTCCAGATTAAGGGAAGTGATTTTAGCTATTAAACGTGAATGAGCGACGCGGTCGAATGACTTGGAAGAGTCTAAAAACACGCAATCTGTCTGAATGTTTTCGTCCATATTCTGCAGCAGTTCGTTAGTAAATTCTAGTAATTGAGTTTCGCACGAGAAACCTTTCCTAAAACCATGCTGGTTAGTGAAAAAGAACTCGTTAGTGTCGAGATGCTGCGCAACGTTTGACGCGATTATGCGTTCGAGGATCTTGCATGGCACTGATGTCAAAGATATGGGTCCATAATTGCGTGCGTCAGTTTTGTCGCCCGATTTGAAAATGGGGATGATTTTGCCAATTTTCCAGTCTGCTGGAATTTCTCCTGTTGTGAGTGACTGACGAAAAATGTGAAAAAGAATGGTACTTGAATTACTAACAGTGTTCTTTAGAGTTTTCGTATTTATATTATCTACACCGGCGGATGTTGATATCTTAAGATTGTTTATGCATGCGGCAATACCGGTCACGCTAATTTCTATGGGGCTCATGTATGGGTAGCCGACATCTGCTAATGATGGAATAGTGGAATGGTCTTCTCGCGTGAACACTGAAGAAAAGAAGTTATTGAAGATAACTGGGCATTCTTCTTCATTTATTGGAGCACCGGTGTTATCTAACAAGGAAATGTGAGCCGGTGGGTTAGCAGGTGATATAGCTTTCCAGAATTTTTTTGGGTTGAGCGTCATAAGCGATTGAAGATCATGACAATAATACTTATACTTGGCTTTACGGATGCCGTTACAGTATATTTTATCAGTGGTTTTGTGTTTCTGCCATGAAGCTGGTGTGTCAAGGCGTTTTGCCACTTTGAAAAGTCGCTTTTTCTTGTTTTTTAGTGTGCGCAACGCCGTATTAAACCAGGGTTTAGATGGGTTCATGCGAAATGAACGTAGTGGAATGTGCGTTTGCATTAGTTTGTTTAAATTATCTTTAAACAGGAGCCAGTTGTCACTCACCGTACGCTGAGAAAAAGTCGGAAGGAACGTGTCACAAAAACTCTGCATGTTGAGGTTAATAGCCTTGTAGTCTGCACGGTTAAAATCAACGATACGTTTATTTATTGTTTCACGCGTGCATGAGGAGACGATAATCTTAAAATTAAGTAACGCATGGTCACTAAAGCCCTCCGAATAGGAAATAGCGCCAATACTGTCTGGGTCTGACGCGAATACGAGGTCCAGCGTGCTGTTTCCTCGAGTAGGCTGATGAACTAGTTGTACCAAGGAGTAATCGAGGGTTAACTGAAGAAAACCAGCTCCTTCACGCGTTTGCGAACATAAGCCTTGCCAGTCAATTTCGGGATAGTTGAATTCGCCAAGTAGGCAGACGCTTGCTTTTGGGAACTTGGCTTTTACTTTGGCGAGGTTGTCATGCAACCTGGTGGTCTGTAACAGACGCCAAAAAGATTCTTCGAAGACGACGAAGTGAAACAAATCCACATAATCTCTAAATCACTGTGAATGTCTACCTGAAAGGAATTTATCTGCTGTTTCACGGCGATCAGCATTCCTCCGCCTCTTCTTTCGTTCCTATCTTTTCGGTAGATGGCGTAACTATTCAGATCAGGCAGTATTTCGTCATTTCTAATCTCATCATGCAGCCACGTTTCGGTTAAGACTAAAATGTCAGACTCATGATTATCGAGGTACGAGCAGAGGTCGGTGCGTTTGGGAAGGATGCTGCGTATATTAGTGAAGCATATAGAGAGCTCGGTGTGTGCGGTGTTTTTACGACAAGGCATCAAATCATTTCTGACAACACGTGGTGCTGTGTTAGACCTCTGCTATGTTGAAGATAGCATTACAACGTCACCAGTAGCGTCATATACGTAAACCTTGTCATTTATTCTTAGCTTATCGACACTAAGCTTCCACGGCATATTTTTTGGATTTTGCGAATTCCACCAGCTTCTTCCTGGCTATTCTCGTCTGGAATAATCTTCGCGAAGCGCAAAATCGGTTCCTTTGAGCTTGGAACCATTTTCTATGATGCGTTGTTTGTCTTTAAAAAACGCGAATTTAGCTATCACTGGCCTGCATTTTGTGGAGTCGTATTTCCCGATCCTGTGCGCCCTTCTATTTTAGATGAATCAATAGTGATGTCTAACTTATCCTTGCAGAATTCGATGACCTTTGTTTCAGCACTTGACCACGTCTCAGAAACATTATCGTGAATGCCGAAAAACACTAAATTACAGCGTCTCAACCGGTTTTCCGTATCGTTACAACGCGATGCAATTGTTCTGAGCTGAACAGAGAAACCGCTGGGATCCGTACCAGGAGAATCAGCTGACGATGAAGCATGGCAGCTTTTCAAGTCGGTAATATCGACTTCGACTGCACGAATCCTAGTAGACAGTTGTTTTAGTTCAATGTCTACAGACGCCTGCCATTGCTTCAACTCCCGCAAATCGCTTCGAATGCCATCTTGGCCTGATTCGATCCTTTGTACGGTTTCCAGCACTTTTGCAAGTACATCGTTAGAATTGGGTCCGCGATTAGTTTCCACGTCCCCGGGAAGCATTAGAAGCAGGCCTCTTAAGTAACATCCAATACTTTCTTGACATGTTTCTATAGCAAATAACCACTGTCTGGGGCACGACAGCAAAAGAAGGCAGCGATTCTTGCTTTTTAGGCAAGTGCAACGATCAAGGTGACTGACCTGGAACAGTATGAATGGTAAGCGCTCCATTGTCGACGCGGTGTCGTGCCCCAGAGGGGCGTTCACGGGCAACAGTTTATATTCCGTATGGTCGGTGCTGATAGCGGTATCAGTGGTGGCGAATGACCGCATTTGCCAGCCGAAGAACTGGTCTTCACTCAGTTGATCCTGTCGGTAGAGCGGATGCGTCCTATTCACGGGTTGGCCAGTATTTTGTAGAGGACAGGGGAAGACCTGGTCCGTTGCCGACGAAGGTAGCGAGGAGCCAACCAGAAGGGCAACCTGGAACAGTATGAATGGTAAGCGCTCTATTGTCGACGCGGTGTCGTGCCCCGATATTAGGCAATATCGAATTACAATTCGCATTAGGCAGTATCACTATCGTCGGTGAATTTTTCACTTTCTTCTTATCCCTCTGCGCAACACTCCCTCCTTAATTCTCCTTTCCTCCATTCCGGTAATTGGACCATAACCCACGTGCTTATCAGCGCAACGCTTCTGATGCTACAGACAACAACCACGGTTATGCATGGAACGAATAAATGCAACAATTAAATGTGGCAACGTGAAATGACAAGTGACCTCGATGAAAGACAAGATTTCCATATAAGAAACGGCTGATCGCCGACAAGCCCACGGTGGAGACAGCATCATCTATTCGAAAATGGCGCACACAGATACACATGTATGTGGCGCACCTTCGAGTATTTACTAGAGGGAACTCTGGCGCTGCGATCGTTCAGCCACCGTGGGAATGATGATATTTGCCTAGTCTTAGTGCTTGCGACTTCCAACGCGCTCGTGTCTGTGTTTATTAGGGCGAAATTCTTATATACCTCGCTAAACACGAAATGTGACCGTTGGCGTCGGGGACGAGTGGTGCGAAAAATCATCATCGCACGATGACTTCACAAATTCTGGCGTGACGTCTTGTGGAGTAACGCCGCACAATGCCGCTGTAGCATTATCCTGTGGGCGGCGAACAAAACCGGAGAGCGCGCGATCTCAAGAAAATAAAGTAAAGAGGGCGCTTCGCAGTGGCACGTGAAGTCACGGCTCGTGTTCCTTGCTGGCGTTGATCCTGGTTCAGCCGTCTCGTTCCTTCGCTCCTATGACATAAGTATATGCCGTCATCACATGACATCGTAGCTTGGTTAAAGGTGGGCTGATCACGGAGGCAGTGCGAAACCAGGTGAGGTGCCTCAGATCCTGGAGGCAGAGCGAAACCACTCTCGGCGCACGAAGCTTTGGGAGGCTGGCGGGGCAGGATAAGTACATCTAGGTAGGCTACATGACCGGCCGTTGATGTAGGCTCCCTAATACATGGACTGAGAAAAAAAAAGAAAATGGCTTTCGCATTCGAGTCGTCTTAGGTGAATGCATATGGGACCCTGTCATTTGTTGTGTTTGGTTTTGCGTTTCGGTAAAAAAAATGGCTGATTTTGAACAACGCGAGCGCCTTCGAATTGGCCAGCCTAAAAGTGTCAGGTTGGTCAACCTGACACTTTTGGCTGGACGTTTTAACAAAGCGTCTGCGGGAGGCTGCTACACGGGGTCCATTCGATGCGCGTGAACTATTCACGAGGCGGTGAACATTCGTAACGAAACGTGCAGGAGAGGTGCAGCGCTGGACCGCGATTGCTCTGCACCCTCCCAGCTGCGGTGCAACTTGGTTAATGCCGAAGTGCGCGTGTGAAGTCGCAGTGCAGCAGACAACACTTGCAGAAGACGACGACGCTTATTCATTTTTAATTTACTACCGTGCTAGAGAGAAAGAAGGAATTGTTTTAGCAATTGCTTTATTTTAGTACACAAAAACCGTTGTCACAAGTTAGAGATGAAAACATTTGTCGGTAATTCAGTTATTTTACTTGCATACTACATAAAGAAACAAAAAAGCAAGAAGGCATGGGTTGCTTGGTAACAACTTTATGTGTGGCTGAGAAATATTTGCGCAATTAAGGAATCGCTTCTGCAAGTTCATCATGAGGCTATGTTTTTCGTGAGCCCTAGCAGTGCACATCATAATGTACGCACTTTATCATACAATACAGTATATGCTTTTATTGGGATTGATTCCTACAACTACAAAATGCTGAACTGTATGGCTTGAACTAAAAAAAAAACTGCATAGTGGAACACCTGACAACATACGAAAAATTAAATGAGCACAGACTCGTTACTAGAAATATATATTCACTTCTTTACGCACTGAAAAATAAGTCATAAAGTAAAAGGGATCTCCAATCTAGGCTTATTGCACGGAAGTATTCACATTTCCCAGTTCGCCTCCAGAAATGGCTGCTTAATCTAGACATCAGCAAAAAGGCCGCAATGAAAGTGTAGCAATGTTATTGGAAATTTCCGAGTGCTCATATCTTTTACACTTATAAATGCAATGGTTCTCTCGGCACGTTGTTATTATTACAATATGCTTCATTGTGCCATGAAAATCATCACTTTTAAAACTCAAAAGCAATTGCGCAGCTTGCGCTTTTGGCGAAAGGCTGGAACCAACACTGCAGCTGGGCAGCCGTCCCTTTTTCTCTTTATTTTTCTCTTTTTGAGAGCGGAGCTGTTAAGCTTTTGATTACGGCGCGCAGAGCCTATAGAAAACCGTCATCATGAACCGGCACGCCCTCTCTTCGTCATCTTCAGCTTGGCTCCCAGCACATGTGCACCCATTTATCTGGTGTCGGATGCAATAATAACCCTGTTGGGCGAAAGAACGAGTACAAAGAGAGAGAAGGAAAGAGACTGACAGTCAAAAAAGAAATAGAGAGAAGGAAAGGGAATGAACACATTTAAAGATAGAAAGTCAGAGAAATGGACAGAAAGATGCACACGAAAAGGAGATAGAAAAAAGAGAGCAAGACAGATAGAGACAGAGAGAGAGAAATGAACACCCACAAATGAGATATATATATATATATATATATATATATATATATATATATATATATATATATATATATAAAGAACAGAGGGAAAAAGAAAATGAGAAAAAAGCAAGGAAGAAAGAAAGAGAAAAATACAGAGAAACAAGGCAGGCCACCCAGATCCGCACTTCCTAAAGGCGTGGCACCACTAGCGCGGAGCTGCATTAACTCTTTTTTCCCCTCTTTCTATCTTCCTGTTTTTATAATTTTTTTTTCTGTGCTTCTATTTCTCTCTCGCTCTTCCTATCTTTTTCTTTGTTTCTTCGCTTTTTTTCTCTGTTTATATGTTTTCGCTTCCTCTTTTTCTCTCTCTCGCTCTCTCTCTCTCTTTCGTTATATATCTTTCCTTGTTTTTCTTTGTTTTCTATCTTTATTTCTTTCTTTCCGTCTTGCTATCTGTTTTCTTCTATCGCTTTTTTGTACCTGTTTCTCTCTTCCCTCTATGTCTATTTTTTTTCTCTGTATTTGTGTCTTTTTCTCTTTCTTCTCTTCTTCTCTCTCTCTCTGTGCTCCTTCTTTCGCCCATCCCAGGTATTGCATCCCACGGACCAATGGCGCAACGGGAAAGCACGCTGCGGGCGCACATGTTCCGGGAGTGAAGCAGAAGATGAAGAGGACGAAGAAAGCGCGCGCCGGTCGTACTGCGTTGCACGCCTTAGGCGCAGCTATGCCAGATACTCGGCGACCTTATGTCGTATAAGGTAGCAGCCGTTCATGACGATGGTATACATCGAGGCGAATCGGGTGTTTCCCAAGACTAAACAGCTCAGCTGTTAAAAGCCACATAGAGCTGCAAGAACGAAACTTCGGGAAATCCATGAACTGACCATCATTACCGTGCTGGCGCTATTCGTTGCAGCTCCAATAGACACTAGCGCCAGATTTCACCCTCGTGTATTATTAAGAAATTCTATGCCTTCGAGGGCCGCATTTCTGCACGCTCGCCGGTGTCGTACTTTTCGCGTACGACGCCACCGCCGAAGTCTGTCAGTGATGACATCCTTCGCTTAAAATTCGGCTGGTATTACACTTGTGATACACAAAAAGATAAAAGACACGCATTGTTTTCCTTTTAACAGCGCAGCTCTTCTTAGTTTCATGTCCGAGGTAGTGGCAGCTGTGATCACGTGGCCTCGCAATGCGGCGAATATGAGACTCTGTAGGAAAGGGAGGGCTGCGTGTGCTGTGAAAGGCGAGGGTAGAGGATACCGATGGGCCAACTCGAGAAGCGGGCCAAGATGAGGTGATGGTCAGGCGCACTAGTGTGTAAAGTAGCCTCTCAGTGGCAGTGTTCAGGAGTTTGCGCTTTCATGATGACGAACATTTCTCATTTTCCCGATAAAGAAGCCGCCCGACGTGCGCGTCAGCGAGAGCTAATGCGAGAACGGGCATGTCGTCGCCGAGCCAACCGCGATATTCGCGGAAGAGAGGCCGAAGCTAAGCACCAACGAACGGAAGACTTCGAGTTGATATAGGGCGGGCCTGATAAAGGGCGGGCATAAACTTCGCTGTTTCGACAGTATTCGCGAAGTGCAGCTGGCTGGAGTTTTTTTCATTGGTGCCTTCACAGCGTCGATATTCCTAAGTGACGCCTTTGTACTATACTGGTCGAATGTGCAGCAGACAGTGCAAATGGAGCCGAAGTATCGAATGAAAAGCGGGTACATCCTATAGAACAAGGCAACCAAAGCTGCTCGTCTTTCCCGACGCAGAAACTCTGCCGGCATTGTTGAACGCTGCTTCTGCAGGGAACAATTACCGGCTGGTTTTGAGCAAAGTACCTAAGGCTTATACATTTTTATCTCATATTTCTGTACACTTGCCGGCGCTGGGCTCTTCGCGGATTATGCCGCCGCCGTCGGCGCCCTCACCGAAATCTGTAACCCATAACAGCTAGGTTAAAAATGGAAATCTTTGGCTGTTATACAACTGAAGAATAATGTTGGATACATATCATATCGGAGTTTAACGCTACTTTAAAAAAAGGTTAAATTACCTGCCAGGAAGTTTAATGAAATTTTATTCGCCGAGTACACGAAGGATTGTGGTCATATCGGTTAGTTGAGGCCACTGGGGAAGCAGATCTCAATCACTCGCTCCTTTGTAGTGGCCTCTGAGATCCGCTACGGCAGTGCGCGAAAGCCAACGTGAACGCCGACGTGCGAGTGCCATTACAAAATAGCTAAGTAAAAAAACTAGGATAGCGTCGACATTTTTTTTAATTTACCGTTTCGTTTTCTGTGACCTTCAGGACCCCCGGTCGTTGCAAAATCACGAATTCATAAAACTAACTTACTGGTAACTCTCATTATGAGATTAACAGATATTTTTCTAGCGATTTCTCTCGCTCTCTGGTTTCTGTTTTATTGAAACATACGCACTGCCATTCCTTTCGGTGGTACTTGGAAGAGGAATACGGTGGCTCTTGCCGCGATTGCGGGAGAGTCCCTGTGGCTGAGAGATATTGCAGTAGTTAGGGAGACCTCCATCATCGACGACGATAAACCTCACGACAGTCTGTGGAGATTGCTTGGATCCCTTACTCCCAAGCAATCAAATCTCATTAGCATCGCATCGGGTCGCTCAGCATTACTTGAATTTGTTGCGTGGTCTTTGGCTTTGGACTTTCACATTGGTTCAATTTCCATAGGAGGAAGCTTCGCGTTCCACCATCTTTCTTTGATTTTATTTTTTTTATGGGTTTGATTTTATTTCCTTAGGATAGAAAACTGGGCGAGTTGGATTACGTCTATGGTTACCAGCAAAGGACACGGATAAAAAAGACCCAACAACACGAGCTCTATCTTTCAATGTGTGTTTCTTGGAAAGTGCAGGAAATATACCGGCTGTTGCAAAACCTAAAGCACAATGAAGACTTAATACTGTGCGCCCTTATTACATTGCACCTCAAAAGTAGTCGCCATGTGCCCGTGGAGGTACAGCCCCGTGGATGCTGTGCCAGTGCTTATGCATCCGTAGACAGCGCCAGTGGAGGTTCGGGCATTCTTTTTTGCAGGAGAGCTCTTATGCGCTAATTTGCAGCTGATCGCCGCGTACGTAGACCAAAAACCCGTACCGCCACCTATGAAGCAGTCGCGTATTTTGGAGCATTAAAGTGGAACATATTGTGCCATACATGGAGTGCCGCAAGAAACTATCGCAATAAATAAAAGGCCCACGCCAAAGCAAATAAATAAACGAAACCAAATAAGTTTTTTCGGCAAGGCTGGATTTAACCCGGAACCGTCCGCTCCGTAAGCGAGTCTCCTGACAGGGCCACACAAGCATGCTTGCATAAAAGGAATACATTACAAGGGACACGAAACAGCGAAACGATTTTTCTCGTGTAAGTAAATGACGCTTTCACAATACCAAAATAATTATCTTGACGCGAGAAGACGCTTGGTGAGTGAGAAAAGGCGCAAAAACAAAACGCAGGTAACGACGCCACCTCGAAGTTTCCGCACCAATCACCGTGGCGTCGTAGATTTTGACGGAGTTTTCTGGGGCCAGTTGCTAATCGCAAAAAAACTAAATACCACGATTTTCACCCATATTAATAAACCTATTGAGGTGGAATTAAGGTCACTAGAGTTCAAAAGTACAATTTATCAACATAAACGAATTCACTGTTTCACTTTAGTGTGCCCCTAAAGGATAGGTTGCGTTGTATCCGCCGCGCCAATTAACTGTGAAAAGAGAACATTTTCTACGAAGGTTTCGTTCACTATCGTGGTGGTGAAATAAAAGCCCTTTGCAGAACAGAGTAAACGTCGACGTTGATAATTGTACATATTAAAAAAATTGCTCCTTTGCGAAAATTTACACGCGTTTCGCAGTGTGTCTATAATGCTGCCCATAATGCTGAAAACGACAGAAAAAGAAATTCACCATCTCCCCGTAAAAGGAACCCTGAGTAGTCATGAGTCGACATACAGCCCTGTAAATCTATTATTCCCTTCATCACTGTTCACGGTCCTTCCATTCGAGGTTCCCCTGATGTTGCCTATCATATATGACTTTAGGCTCAGGCGAACGTTTCCCCTTGATTATAACGGCCTTGTGGTCCGTAAAGTATAAAGGTAATGACTCTTGCTGCAAGAGTTGTAGCTTGAAGTTTGAGAATGCGATGTCAATGCACGGCAAGCCAGGTCGGCTTGTCGACATGCCCGTGCCGCGGCAGCTTCTCGAGCTCTCAACTCTGGGGTCAGCTTGACGATGCGCCCGTTTCTCATCGGCTTCGCGAGGCCGCCGCTCCGGATCGGCATGACGGCGCTGCCGCGCTGCGGCCGCTTTGCGAGCCCGCGCCGCCGCGATGCTATCTTCGTTCGTCGAAGCGCAAATAATGACAGCTGCTGTAGAAGATAGCGCACCGGGGGAGAGGAGAGCGAGCGGTTTTATCTCTTGAACTACAGCGCCGCTAGCGGTCTCCACTCAAACTAGAGCACGCGCCGAAGTGGAGAGAGCGCTCTACCGCACGTCATTATCTCCGGCATTCCTTGCTACACACCATGCGCGAGCTCTCCTCTAGTGCCAACAGTCCGTTCCCTTCTTTCTTTCATACATCTGGTGACACGCGGGGCACTGGCTACGCCGACGGGACGCCAGGGGGACAGGCCTCGTTCATAAGCTGCTGCGCATGTAAAACGCTGGTGCCACGCGAGCAGGCTTAAGAAAAGAAAACTTACAGGGTAGCAATAATAATAATATTATCTGGGGTTTAACGCCCCAAAACCACGATATCATTATGAGAGATGCCGTAGTGGAGGAGAGGAACATATCGATATGAGTATTGAAGACGATCTCCAGCAAAATTTGCGTAGACATTGAGGTGTATTGTAGAAGCCTGTAACACAGAGACACGCATTGAGCACGTATGTGTCCGAAAGAATTGCCAATTTCGCTTACTGTTTTGAGGACATCCGAGTTTGCCTTCGTTACTACCTGGCCTTTCTGAAGTAACCGCAGTGCTCCCCCGGCAATCATTGTCAAATTCAGCTCTACGTTAGCACGTAGCAATAAAAAAACACTGGGATGCGCGTCTACATAGCAAGACGAAACGTCGCCGTGTGTGGCAATGTACAGTGCAAGACTGTGCTGCAGCAACTGCATCTAAAGGTAGAACCGGCTTTGCAAACGCATCTTATACATAAAACTGCCGCTGTGCGCTCACTAGCCGACATAAGAAAAACGATACGAATCTATATCACCGCCATTATCCCACCGGTCTCTAAAGCCCCAACGGTTTCTGAATTTCGTGGCCTCTTTTCACCCGGACATAAAGCGCTGTCTTCTGTAGCTTCGTAGACCGGCAACACACGCTAATTTGAAGTAGAGCGTGGGCGTATTTCGATATCGAAATACAAGGGATGCTACAGCTTTTCTGCGAAGACTGGCGGTGCCTCCGCTGTAGAGTACGCAGTTAAATTGTCTCTCTTTTCACGCTGCGCTAGCGTAACAACGGCGTTCATAATTTGCATCACAATGACGACACGCGCAAATGGCCGCGCCATTATAGGGCTAGTACCATCGGCACGAGGATGGCTCCTTGTGATGTCTGCATGTGACCGTCCTTGTCAAAATGCAAGCTACCATCATCGCCGTTCGTCCACACTTGCAAGATCTGCTTACCACGGCTGCACAATTTTCCCTTAATATACCTGATATATCGGGCACAGAACACTAACCTCATTACAATGATACGGCAGCAGTTTCTCGCTTCATAGATGAGTCATAGCATGTTTGGGAACGTCGAAAACAATGAGTATTCGGTTTTTATTTGGTTGTTATGCATTACTGGATATTCGTATTCCGTTCTACTGTTTTTAGCTAAAAGACCATACAACGCGATTTTCCTTTAGTGTACTTCTGTGAAATATGGTGCAAGATATGAGTATTTTTAAGAGAAGTACAAGGCACGTTGACTAATAATAGCCTTTGCAGGAAACTAAGTGTACCAATCTGTACGTGTTTTTACCAAAGGTGAGTTTTTACCACTGTCCTGGAGAAGCACGAATGTAACTAAATATCAGTTTGACAACAAATACAAAAACGGAAAGAGGTGTGCCGTGATGTTGAGTGTACAGACGTAGTAAAACATCTCTATGAATGACTAGGTGTGTACAAATATACAATCAACTGCTGTAAAAGTATACATCTATTCAGAGAAAGCCTCAACGACTATTAATGAGCAGCTTCGTCCAGATTTGCGTTTTGATATTTCGATGTCACTCCAGCTTGATGCCATATCTGTCGCAATATGTTCGTGGTGAAAGGCTGTGCGACGAGGCTGTCTCAATATGACGTACTATAGTCGATGACGATAACAGTCATCTTCGTTGTAAAGGAACGGACTTAGAGAGGTGAGAAAGGGCCCAACCCACTTTCCATCAGTAAAGTGCTGTCGCAATAAAGTATGTTTTGTGGTACAATTGTCTCTGCGTGTAATGGGATGTACAAAAGGCAAAAGTTAACTGAAATATTTACGACTCTCCTTTCACTTCGTTTTCAAGGTAACGAACAGTTTCTGACACAAACGGAAGGTCGTATTAGGGTCCCTTCTATGATTTCATTGTGGTAACGTTGCACTCATGTGCTCTGGCAACGGAGTGTTCGCAAGAACCGAAGAAAGGGCCAAACACAACCGACTCGACAATCCATCAGGAAACGTGCTTCCTTACGCATGGCTCCTGAGCAGACGAGGAGATCGTGTGAGCCGCCGGGTCAATAGAAGACGTGCCCACCATGCGGAAACAGGAACACACCATACAATCGCATACAGCGGTCTGCCTCTATTTTGTGTCTCCTTAGAGGAAAACCTTATCAGATGTGCGTCATCTTCTTTTCAGGATACATTGTGTAGTTGTATGTCACCCGATAGAGGCTTGACGTTGCCTTGAGTACATCCCTTCTTTTCCTCTTTCTTCTTCTTTATGGCCATGGGCCTCACTTTAAGTCATGTGGAGGCTTCGTCCTGAAACTGACGGTTTCCGTTTGTTACTCCTGCTTGATGTTTCTATCACAGGAACGTTATCAACGTAATCGCACGCGTTCCGAAAGATACGTTGCTGTGATTGAGTGCGCAAGCGGAGTGACCACAGTAAGCAGAAGGCGACGAAGATGATGTGTAGCACCTTCTGCACGCGACAGCGCAAGACAGGCGCTCTACGAATGAGTGCTCCTTACGGTAGAAGAGATTGACAGAAAGGACGGAGAAGCAAGACAGACGTGGCCGGGAGAAGGTGGCGTCCAGGGTGCGGGAGTAGCGGCTAGCCGTGCTCTTGGCTAAATGTTGTTGCAGGCTCCGACAAGGCACCACATCAAGCTTCCCGATGCCTCGCGTTTTCGGATCGCCGCAAGGACGCGCGATCCAAGCACACCTGCGCATCCACGACGACAGCCGAGCTTTGGCTGGCGAACACCGAAAGGTCGTCTGACCATCGCCTTGCACATCGTCCGGCGCCTATATACCACCGCGTGCACTGTCGTCGCTTGAGCAGTGCCACCACAGCAACTGCCATCGCCCTTGTGCCCGTTCTCCGGAGTCCTCACCATGGATTTATGAATGGTGAAAACCTCTCCTCTTCAACATATCACCTCATAGCGAGCTCCGCTTCGCAGCCTTGTGTTATGTATGTAATCTTTTAATTTGCTTGCTCTTGTACTATCTGTTAAAGACGATAGTCTTTCTTGGGGAACTTAAACGCAGAAATTTTGGTCTGTCTTTCTGTCTTCCTGTTTGTCAGCACGTCACTCGATTCAGCCACTCGGCTAAATTTGAACCCCTTGCCCAAGGGCCAGCCATCTTCAACGGCTGACTAGGATCATACTTGTGTACATTGTTGATCAAAAAGCAAACATTACGCATATCCGAGGCTCAACATCACTAGGTAAGTATTAGGTGGTGTGTTCCTTTAATAGAAAATGCATAGATACGTAATTCTAGAGACCCTAGTTTCTTAAGCTGCGCTGGTAGTGTGACTGCACTGCAACTTGCCTTCCTCCGTGCCCTCTGCACGAGCTCATTGTTGTGCTTCGGTTTCGGTTCAGCATTGCACTGTACGAATGCGATGGGGCGCCGCTTTGGCATTCCTCTTTTACCCAGGCGACGTGTAAATAAAAGAGTGTGTGGACAATACTCGTTGAGTGAGGACGTTTCTTCTGATTCGGCGCTTCGCGCCAAACCGCGTGTTCGGGCTGGCTGGCGTCCCCGCTGGTCGCGTTGGTCACCGCCGGTCTTCGCCCGCTGCAGCGCCGAGACTACCAGCCCGCAACATAGCACTCATGCTTCCCGACGTATTGCCAGATGGCGTTCATATCTCATGCAGCGCCTCTTCTATCGTCTTTAGACGACATTTGCAGCGAAGCACGCTGATACGCGGCCAATTTTTTTTTCCGCTATCTTTCTTTCTGCTCAGCATATATAATATGTGTTTATTGTTCATGGACAAGCGGCCTCGTTTCTTTTATGACTGTTTTGCCATCGCTGTTTTGTTCAAATATTCAACGCTCCTATCTTCATAACAGCAGTGTCGTACTCCAATAACCCATGGGAATGGAGTCGTGACTTGTTACAGTGTGTGGCAGGGTTTCGTTTTGACATTTTGTGAAGCTTTACAGCACAAGGCAGTTTGATAAGTTTCGTGTGTATGTCCGCCTCGAAAATGTCGAAATAGAGTTGACAAGACACTGGTACTGCTGTTTCCTTGAAAGAGCGAAGGCTATTATCTACGGGAATAGCAAATGCTAAGCACACAAGCATCCCTGCGCTAACACCTGCACCTTGTTAGTAAATGAAGCCCTAATCCGGTTCTCAACATGGAGAATCAGCATGAACGAAAAGCTACATTAGCACAATTTGCTGTTGACAAGCCCGTTTTTATGCGTCACAGCTCCCACGAATATTTTCTGTCACCTACGGTGAGTTCGCATAAATAATCTTTAGGGTTTAAAAAATAGAAAGCATCTATGCAGAATATAAACCACGGAAACACTTAAACACCAAGATATATGACACTGTTGCATCAAAAAGAACAGATCAAACGCTACTTCTGAGACACCGGACAACCATCATTTTTAGAACCATGTTATGTAGGATATGCCTACCAGCTGCACATGATGTGATCGCCAAACGCATGAAATACGGTTAGTATGTTTGAGCGTTCACCGAAATCTGCCATGCTCAAAGAAATGCGTATTCAAAAGAGAACTAGATGACGTGTACTTGCAGAGACCAGGCAGCTTCTCACTCTAAACTATACGACATATCAGAAGCAAGTGTCTACTGAAGAGACTGTAATACTCAGACATAAAACATAGGGCATGCAAGTGCACACAGCTCTGCACCGCACTGCGTCAGAAAAGATTAGGCGGAGATGGAACAATTTCCTTACAAGCTTTCTTGCCAGCGATCTTTGGAGCCAAACCACCTTCCTTCGATAGTGGTGGAAGCAAAGAAACAATAATTACAAAAATATATGGATGAGTTCGTGTGAGGCAAAGATCTCCACCGGGAAGTCAATATAACGCGTGTCGAAGCCAGCCTTCACCATTCGTCTCACGATCGGCATTGAGAGAAGCCCGTTCGAACTTTAAATGGGAGAGGTAGAGAAAGTAAAAGAAAAAGAAGAAAAAGAGCTACAAGAAAATTTCAAACGTAAACGAGCGTCTTTGCGGTCGAAGACCTCAATGTGAATAGACAGACAACGTGGAACTGCAATGCACATTCGTCGCCTGAAAGCGGAAGTGAATGAACATTGCTACGTTTCAGGGTGTCATCATAGCTTTTTAAAGTGGCATGTTTAGGCTTCCAGCTTTTGCCGAACGAAGCGAATTACTCACAGAGTCCTGTGTAGTCTTGGAGCTACTCGTCCACAAGTCGAAGCTATGTTATGGATGTCATGGTAGGTAACAAAAAAAAAGATCTCAAAATCTGAAGTTATTGATAAAAGCACAAGTTCTGCCATTTTGCTATCCTGGACTTTTTTACCATTGCCGTATATTCTGTACCGATCGCTCTTATTGATAAATTATTTAGTTTCATCACAATCGTAAATTTTGATTGCGTTCAGAATTTGTAGGTAAATAAAAATTCTCACTGCGATATTCATTGGTAATTATTGTCCAGCAAGGTGATACGGAACACTTCATAATATACCTTTCGGACTATTCAATGCGTGACTTCTAAAATCACTGCCTTCGAAAAAACCTTCGCATAACTTACTTTTCCTTGAAAAATGCACATTGTATAACAACCTATCACCATTTTCGCTACGGTGTGGCCTATGCTCTCGCCCCTGCTTCCTCAATGGAATAACTTGTACTGATTTCCGGTACATCAATCAGCACTGTCTAATTTCTTTTTCAGCGTAGAGAATACCATAACCCTTTCCACTTTGTTCCTTACGAGATAGACTGTGGAGGCGTGAGCTGTAGATAGGCGAGCCATCAAATTCTGCCAACTACATACAGCACACCAGTGCTGGCGAGAGCTAACGTGATAGCGCGTTTGTCTCTTAATTTTGCAATGCAGCAGGCCCAGTATTTTTCAAAATTAGAATTGTTTTATGGCTGCAGAATTTACATGCCAAATCTTGTGCTATAGTATTGATTTTTCGATGACGCTACACCGGCAAAGAACGCTGTTATTATCCGTATCAATTTGCCATCTACAGGCGGTCACCTAAGCCTCATCCTAACCGTTGCGCTATGGCAAGCGGCAAAGGCAGTAGAAGTTGGAAGAAAGAGTGAAAACTAATGCAGCCTACTCAACAAAAAAAAGCAACAAGTAATTCTTCTTTGATCTTAATACGTTTCATCACAATAGGGTCATTAGAAAACATCAACAAAAGACAGCGTGTACATCCAATACACACGCGTGAAATAAATGACGCAAGTCTAGTCTTTTATTCTGCTAAATACAGATCACGTTTGTTCAACGCATGCATACGCAAACGTGCATCTATTGAAATTATTTTTTCATCCACATAAATAGTAACACATGCGTTACCTAACCTCGTGATACGTTTAGGGGTGAAATAAATCGTTTAACGCCTTGTCTTGCGTTTCCCGAAGTCTGAATTACTTTCTTACCCTTGGTTCTGTTTTGACTTTGCCGTCTAACAAGATTCATTGTAAGATGAAGATCGACCTCTCTTCACACCCCTTGCATATTTTTTCCCCTCTCGAGCTGCACTGATGGCCGCACAAGAAATTGTGTGGGTCTGTTTTTACGCCATTTAAATATTAAAGCGCCAGGCTTGTATGCCTCATTAGTCAAGAGACTGCGTGATTTGGCGAGATCTAGAATTCAAGAATGGTAAGAAATAATTTGCGCAGCTTGTATTAAGTCACGCAAGGCTGGGTCACAGCAGGGCTGGTGGGCACGTTCAGCTTCCCTTGTTGATCATCTTTGACCATCTGTACAAAGTGTTTAGACGGTGGTGGATCGTGTGCCTGTTAATGATGATTATATTTTGTTATCTACACCACACGCGAAACCTCGACCATAACACCTCTGCTGTAAAATTCCTATAGCGCGTACGTGCAACAGAAATTGTGAAAATCTCACTACGTTTCCGGTTATCTTGTTAACTATCTGTACAGAGTCCTTGGTTGGTGGTTGTGCGCATGCCTGTTATGATGATCATAATGTACTATCTAGGACACACGGCAAACCCCGCGAGCATAACAGCTCTGGGGTAAAAAGTTAAATAAGAAACAAATGGGTCAAAATCATGCGATACTCAAGTGACGGCTTTTGCGCCGTCGGAGTACCAAAAGTCACGTGACCTTAGTATCAACAATTTGTTGGTTTGCGTAGGCCGGTGAATCTCTCGTCTAACTTGAAGCATTTTCAGAAGAAAAAACGAGAACAAGTAGAGAGAACGAACGAAAGAGGTTGAGCGCTGAAGTGCCAACTGAAATTTTATGGAAAAGAACACCAGCTTGCACCAAGTGAAGACAACACCAGCATAAATCAAAGATCAAGGGCTTACGCACTGCCCATAAGTAACGGCGTTTATGTAGAAAAGAACTCTCATGAGCAGTGAAACTGAATGACGCTGCACTGAAACGTTTATCTTCAGCTTTAGCAATGTATCTGGCTGTCACGATGTCTCTTTATCTTTCCGGATTTTGCGCACTTCACGAACCTAGTCTCACTGGACATTGGTGTGCATACAGATTTATTACAATTCGCAGCTGAATGGCCACGACATATGTTTTTTTTTTTTTGCAGTTGCTACAGTTTTTACAGTTTTCATATGGCATCATTTAGTGTACAGGTTATTAAGACAACGTTTATGATATCTGCAAGAGATGCACTGTTATTTGAACATTAAAACATCAGCGACGGAGTTCTGTAACAGTTCTTTACGTAGACATTCCCTTACAGAGCACATTTACTCGGCAGGGCTAAACTGCTAGTAATTGTACTGAAGATGACGGACCGCTAGCTCGCCTGCTCTATCGCGCCCTCTCGCACTGATATGGCCACTTAAATACCCGTATAAAAGGACCTGGATACATTGTCTCAAAAGTTCTCCGAAAAATGCCGAGGGTGATAGCAGCATACGAAATTTAAGCTGCAGTAGAAGTAGGCACGCAATCTTTGACCGATGTCCTATTATTGAAAATACCGACTGAACACCAAATTTGGGAACGCTACAGCCACACTCACCACGGTGCCTGAACACCTTTACTGCACTTTAGGAGTGGTGAAGAAGGGTGAAAAATTTAACGGTGCCACGAACAAAGGCAGTCAGCTTGGCACAGGTGAGTCCCACTTCGAAAACGTTGGCTTGCATCTGAAACAACTCTGTTTAGGTAAACATCGATTATTTCAAGTGAGAGCAGTGTGCAAGTTTCATGCAGTGCGTAAATACAAAAACAAGCGCATTGAGACGTCTCCAAAAGGTCCTAAGTGACGTAAAATATTGAACTCGTCAACTTCTCCCTAAACATCAACGGCTTCGCTTCTGTGTCAATGCGGCACTTCCACTCCTGCACGGAAGAACGTTTCCAGCTCCCGGCCTTCACGGTGCAATAAGCGGCCGTAGCTTTCTACGCGAGCGAGAACCGATCCACTTGGAGCCACTGAGGGGTAATGTGTGATTAGGGGTTCGTCCTATCGGATCGCCGCTTGATTGCGTGCTTTTGGTACTCATTTACTTCTGGACGGATTTCTGATCTTTTTTCTCACATTTACTGCTTCCGCTACTAGTAATGCTGATAGTTCATCTAAGTTGTGCGAGGAAACATTGAAAAGCTATTACCGAAGTGACGATAAACAGCGGAAACACGGAAATTACTGCCCAAGGCCTCATTGGAGAAATTGTATGGGGTTAGATAATAGAGAAAAATAATGTATTACAGGCTCAAGACTGAGAGCCAGCAGAAGTAGTGATTTGCAGCAAACTAACCACTGCTAAAATGAGTGCGACCTTGACATTCGGAAAGGATAATTGCAGTACAATCTCATTAGTAATATTTCGGATTTGCTTCGCCTTTGTATTGCCATTTTAGCACAACATGTAAAGCGGAAGATTAGGGATGATCGATTAATCAGTTTAATCGGTTAACTATCAGCCGTTCGCTACCTCAGCCACTAATCGATTAGTCACTCTCGATGTGCTTTTTTCTTCGATAAATTGATTAATCAATATTTTTCGCGATCGTGATCACAAAGGTTGAAATAGCTAATACACGTGTACAGTCAATAGAGTTTCACCTTCCAAACAAATAACTAGATATTTGAAGTTTAAGGCGCGAATAAGACACTGACGAAGATAAGGAACACACACACACGGAGCGCCACTTCCAACAAACATTTATTACGAAAGAGCACAGAACATTTATACACCACGCGCGCCGTCACCGTGCCTCAATGCGCGGTCGCATTCAAGTAACGTAACTCTTTTGGTGATAGTGAAATGGAGGCAATACTGACGCATAGATCACCTGATTCGATTATTTTCTTGGTCTCAATAATTAGTCGTACTGATTTATCGGGGCTTCGGCCGACTACCGCGCAGGCGCTAAAGTCAGGAACGCAAGTACAATTTCGGCAGTGTATCGCGAGGTGGCCGATATACTGCCGTACAAGGCAGGCAACCACAAGAATATTTATTTCACTCGATATCGTTAAATAGCTCGGTTCCTAGAAATTCTGGAATCGGTGCCGTCAATTGTGAGCGATATGTCAGCCTTTTTCGTGAGCCAAAATTCGAGGTAGATACAAATAAAGAAATAATAACGAACTTTCTGTTCGAATGGTACCAGGGAATCGGAACCTGTGACCCCTCGCTCCGTGGCGCGACGCATTTAGACACTCGGCCACCACGTATACACCCTCTAGCATACTAACGGCGAGCTGTTTATAAACGCTATTTACGTTTCGTGGAACGCACAGGTACTTCAGCGTGGCAGACGCTTGCGCCCGCGAGATGGCGGAAAGGGCCCACGGGTACACGGGGAACGGCATTACCTCGCCGTTGTTATGAATGGGGTAGGGCCCCTCGGGTGCGCGGCGTAGGATACGAGGTCCTGGCATCCCACCGCTGCCGCCACTGTTAGGACTGAGGTTGCGTGGCCCATCGCTACCGCCACCTTTAGGTTCCGATGTCGTCCCTCAGGCTCGCTGCTGGGAATACGCGTCGTTGCATCCCTCCTCTGGAACCGCTGTTGGGACTCGGGTTGCGTGGCCGGTGCGAACACGGGTGTGTATCGTGCTCGGAGTAGTCAGTAAGGGCAAGGTGAAGAAGGAAAAAAATTTATATACAGACTATTTACATATTTTGGCTCTCAGGCAACATGACTGCCAGCCCGACCACGTCGGCTGGTTCGACTCCGTTCGAGTCGTTCTCCTTCTCCGATCTCCCCGGACCGGCACGGCCTTAAATCCTCTAGCCGTCCATTGTCCTGTTGAACATCCGCCGGCACGTAGGTGTCGACCTTTCTCCGAACTGGGATGCGCCGGCATGAGCAACACGCAGGTGTTGACCGAAGTCCAGGTGTTGACTCCTCTCCTGGTGGCCTGATAGCAATGCTCTGGCACACAGCACACACGTGCTGATTCCTCTCCTGGTTGCCCGAAAGCAGATGCCGAGGCACAACAGCACCCCCGCCGCCAAACAATGCATCAGGAGGACGAGCTGCTCCACGTAGCTCGGCTGAATTGATGCGGCCGGACACCCGGCTCATCCACTGCTCTAGGCGAAGCTCCCAGGATCACCGCTCTCGTGGCATTCCACACGAACACGCAGCTCGCACGAACTCGAGGTTCCTGAGGATAAGACGAACTCGACAGGGCAACCATTGTCAAACTACACCCAACGCTGCAAGTGCCCTCCGCACTCCCTCCAATTGCCAGACATGAATGAAACAAACCTTACTGACAACTAACGTTCCCGCTTTAAATAAAACGAGGAGAAGTGCGTATCGTATGGCGACGAGTTCAACAACAGACCTCAATTTCAGGTGTTAAAGAAACAACTCCGAGGTAGTACAAGAATTGTAATTGTACTTATAGCTGCTTAGGCATGGAAGATAAACAACCAAGGAAGCCAAACGGAAGCTCAAAGGCTTCGCTAAATCCACACTAAACGCTCTCGGCGTAAGGGTAAGACAATAAGAACACAACATGGTTCTACTAACTATGAACTGAAATTGAAAATAAAGCTTGCACGCTTCACATAAAACAATGTTGAACTACCTTTCGCCCCAAATGCTCATGCTAACTAGTACAAAAACAAAACTAAAACTCAACCTACAGCTAGCTCTGTTGAAACAATTTTCAACTACAACGCTATCACCCTCCAAAATATAGACACTACATAGGTCAAAATTACTGCCTCTACAGTAAACACAAACAAGTAAAATTCGGTTACGCTCGACCAACGCTACCACTCTTTCACAATTAGCAGTCGCATAAATCTTTACTCACGGCTAACGTGCCTGATTTTACGCCGTCAGCTCACTCCCATGCGGGTCACTGCTTCCGCATGTTATTCTTAATATTGTGCCACTAAAGCTAGACATGTTCCCGTCAGCACTCTGTCACGCTGCACGCACATCAGGAACTGAATTCGCAAATGACATCCGTAACTGCACGTACTAGTGCCACTGCGAGCTTCTACTCCGCGGATGTACGACTAACCTAGCTCTACTCTTACGGTCACAATCTTTACAAACAACCGAGCGACTCGCTATAACCTTTCCTTTCTACGCAGAACGCACGCGAAAAAACAAGAAACAAACAAAACAAACGTTCGCGTGGCTCTGCCAAAACTCGCACAAAGCCTAACCTTGCCTATTCTTCCCGCAAGGAAGGAAGGAAACAGAAAAAGGAGAAGGCAGGGAGGTTAACCAGAAACACTTCCGGTTCGCTACCCTACACTGGGGGGTCGCGGAAGGGGAATAGAAAGACGAGAAATAGAAGGGAGGAAAGAGAAAAAAAATAAGAGAGAGAGAAGAGATGCAGTGCATTCACTACAGCGTGCGGGATTGCACCACAAGTCAGAGGCGTTCGCATAAGCCCGTCGTTCTCAAAAAACACAAGAGTGCTTTCACTGCCTTGTGGGCCGCCAAGAGATGTGGACGGTGCTGTAGTATCACCTGCACGGAAATTGGCCTATCATCCAGTCGCCGCAGTGCGTTGGACAGTACTTGTCGCTCCGAGGAAAAACGAGGACAGTGGCACAGCAGGTGTTCGATGTCTTCTTCGGTGCCGCAAACATCACACGCCGCGCTGTCCGTCATTCCGATTAACGTTGTATATGCCTTCGTAAAAGCAACTCCCAACCAAAGGCGATAGAGAAGCGAAGCTTCGCGTCGATGAAGGCCGGATGGAGGTTGGAGTTGCAGTGAAGGGTTCAGTTGATGTAGTCTGGTATGTCTGATGCTTGGTGCGTTCCACTCCGTAAGTGTGAGACTGCGGGCCAGTTGTCGAATCTGCCTTGCAGCGTCTGTCCTTGAAAGCGGAATTGGGACAATGTTTGCTTCCTGGTGTGATGCGCGATCAGCGTGATCGGCGGAATCATTTCCACTGATTCCACAGTGGCCAGGTAACCACTGGAAGTCAATATCGTGGCCTTTTTGAATTACGTGGTGGTGAAGTTTTACGGTTTCATACGTCAACTGTTCGTGGCATCCTCGTCGGAGAACTGACCGCAGGCACTGTAACGCCGGTTTTGAATCAGAAAACAGCAGCCCATTTACTTGGTCTTTCAGTATCAATAAATTCTAGTGCGCTGCGCAGAGCCGCGAGTTCTGCCGCCGTAGACGTCGTCGCATGTGAAGTTTTAAGACGCAGAGTTATCCCTTGTGATGGTATAACCACCGCACCACCAGAACTGGACGACGTAGTCGAGCCATCCGTATTGATGTGGACGTGGTTACCGTAGTTTTCGTAGAGTAGGAGTAGGCTCAATTGTTTCAGTGCATGTGTCGGTAGGTCTGACTTCTTCCGCACTCCCGGAACCGTTAGGTGAACTCGTGGGCGGCTCAAGCACCACGGAGGGAACACTGGCTTTGACGCAGGTGCGTACCCCGCAGTAAATGACGAGCGATGTTTGCCGACAGTGGCACTATATGTCGTGCGGGGCCTTTCAGCAGCGAGGCTCGCCAGATAGTGGGAAGGGGTCCTGGCATAATGCCTGAGGTACGTACGCATTGTCTCGGTGATAATGTGTGTCGTGATTGAGTAGTCTTGCGCGATGGCAATGGTTTCAGCCGTTGACGCGCTGCGGGGTAACCCAAGGCATATCTTAAGAGCTTGGGCTTGAATGCTCTGAATCGCGCGCAGGTTAGTCTTGCCGGTGTTCGATATTGCAGGCAAACTGTACCGTAGGAATCCAATAAACAGAACCCTGTACAGTTGTAACATAGATGGTATCGGCACTCCCCATTTTTTTCCTGCAAGGAATCTGAACATGTGACATATAGCAGTCAGCCGCTTCTTCAAGTAGTTCACGTGTGGAGTCCAAGACAGGTTTCTGTCAATTATGACTCCCAAGAACCTGTGGCTTCTGCTGAATGATATCAGGTCTCCGTTAATTGATATACCATAGGCAGACATTGGCTTCCTCGTGAATGCTACCACTGCACATTTTCCGCAAGACACTTCCAGGCCTTGTTTACGAAGGTAGCAGGACGTCATTGTGGCTGCCTTCTGAAGGCGTGCGCGAAGCTGAAGCCGTGTCACACCTGAAGTCCAAATGCAGATGTCGTCAGCGTAGATAGAAAGCTTTACGGTGCTTGGTAGGCTTTCGACCAGTCCAATGAGGGTTAGATTGAAAAGCGTAGGGCTTAGAACTCCTCCTTGAGGGACTCCTCGGCTACTGTAATACTCAGTTGTCGGGCCATTCTCCGTGGTGACGTAGAACGACCTTCTCTGCAAGTAGCTGCACACCCACATATATACCTTGCCACCAAGACCTACTGTTTCTAATGCACTCAGGATGACTTCATGGGAGACATTATCATAAGCCCCCTTGACGTCTAGAAACAGAGCAGCACACAATCTCTTACAGGTCTTCTGGTGTTCGACATATGTCACCAGATCAACAACGTTGTCTGTTGCCGATCGGCCGCGCCTGAATCCGGCCATGGCATCTGGATAGATTTCATAGTGCTCCAAGTACCATTCCAGTCGTGTTAGAATCATTCTTTCCATTGTTTTTCCCACGCAACTGGCAAGCGCGATAGGACGGTATGAGGAAATGTCCAGCGGCGACTTGCCAGCTTTGAGAAGCGGAATGAGGCGACTTGACTTCCATGCTTGGGGAACTGTACCAGTCTGCCAGGAGTCGTTGTATAGGTGCAGGAGTGCCTTCCGAGCTTCGTCTCCAAGGTTACAAAGAGCACGATATGTAATGCCGTCAGGTCCTGGCGCCGAAGAACGTCTGCACAATGCCAGTGCAGCTTCTAGCTCATCCATAGAAAACGGGCACTCCATGCGGTGATCACGTGAGAGAAATGGGAGGCCGAGCTCCACCGTCCTTGTATCTGTGAAATTTGAGTCGCCGGCAATCCTTTACAGAAGGATTCTGCGACGTCAATCTCGTTACACTGCAAGTGAAGTGCCAGAGATTTAAACGGGTGTCGCTGACTAAAGGTTGTGCGAAGACCACGGACAGTTCTCCATATAAGCGATAAAGGCTTTCGCGGATCCAACGACTCGCAGAAGGATGCCCATCGTCGCGAAGCCTGTTTATCCATGTGACGCTGTATTTTCTTCTGAGTGCGTCGAGCCAGTCTCAAATCATCCTTGCACTTTGTGCGTCTATATCTTCGTTCTGCGCGACGGCGCATTGCACGAAGCTTCTCAAGTTCGATGTCGAAATCGGTGCGTGTGGAACTCGTGTAACTCGTCAAAAGCGAATGCGTGGAGTTCTGCAGGGCATCCTTTATCGCGGCCTCTAGGTTATAGGATGAGCCGTCGCTACAACAGTCTTCCATTATCGTCTTGAATTTCGGCCAATCGGTGCATTGGAGGGCTCTGGAGGACTTGGAGCTGGTCAAACCTTCTATCCTCAGATAAGTTGGAATGTGGTCACTACCCCGCGTTTCCAAATATGAAAACCAGTGCACTCTTCTCGTGAACGAGCGTGAAACAAGAGTGAGTTCCAGGCAGCTGCTGTAGGCTGATCCACGTAGATATGTAGGGCTTCCATCATTAGAAACACTGAGTTCGTGTTCCGAGGCAAATGACACCAACTTTCTTCCTCTAGAGTTGACCTTTGAGCTTCCCCATAGAGTATGGTGGGCATTAAAATCACCAGTGATCACCCACGGGTGTGGAGTCGATATCAAAATATCGCGTAAGCGCTCGCAATCTAGGCGGCTTGATGGGGATACATAAGCTCCGAGAATTGTGAAAGTGACCTTATTCTTTTTCACAGTAAGGCAAACATATTGATTCTCTTCGTCAGGTGGGACACGGTGCTGAATATAAGTCAGGTCACGGCGCATGAACACAACAACTTTGCTGCACTCTCCTTGGGTGGAGGACATAAAGCACTCGTAGCCTGACAATCTGACGGAAGCAGACAGATTGGGCTCGCATATCACAATGATGGGGAATCGGTTCGTAAATACAAACTGTCTAAAGTCGGGCATGCGCGACTTAAGACCTCTGGCGTTCCACTGAAAGACAGATGCATTCTTGACTTCCTCTCGAAACGATGGTACCTCGAGGGCCGTGGTTTTACCCTAAAGCTGCAAGCACCGGACTCAGGGTGTCCAGCACCTGCAGTGCGCTCTGCGCAGACGGGGTCTTCATGTTGCTCAGTAGAACGCGCATGGCGCTAATCAGCGACTGCAGCAAGTTTACGACCTGTCGATCTTCAGTCGTCGCATCAGTGGTTCGTTGGGTCGTTGAGGGTGGTGGGATTCGATGTGACGCCGTAGCAGATTGAGCTTGTGGAAGCGAGGGCCACTCTTCGGAAGGTGCGACTGCTGTCTCTGCCTTTGATTTCGCAGTGTCCGTCTTCGAGGAGTTCGGTGTTCGTAAGGCAGCCGCTTTGATGGACGATGACATCTCGCTATCGGCAGAGCAGTCTTTTCGTGATGTTCCTCGGTGTCGACGCCGTCGTCGCCGAAGTGTAGCGGCCGCCTCTCTGTGCGTTGAATTGTCCCGCACCATACGCTTGAGTACCGCGTGCTCGTTCCTCAAGCGCGGGCAATCTTTGGATGAGGCTTCATGAGCGCCGTGGCAGTTGGGACACCTTAACACAGTTGCACCGCAGGCGTCTTTTGAATGAGATCCAGCGCACCGCGGGCACACAACATTGTTCCCACCGACACCTCTGACGTGTCCTATCTTGAAGCATTTGTAGCATTGCAGTGGCTTCGGCACGTATGGACGGACTGAGTGGCGAACGTGGCCTACTTTGACGTGTGAGGGAAGGCTGTCTCCCTCAAACACAAGCCTCAAGCAACGTGAGTTGCCAAGTCTTGTGATGTGCGTGATGAGAGTGCCTTCTGTAGTTGGCTTTATTAATACTGGCAGGTCATCAGGTGGAATGGAAAGATCGACGTCATAAATGACGCCAACAGTGCCATTACAACCTGCAGAGATCATTGATCGAACTTTCACTTTGTCGATTACCGTTATGTTCCGCAGGCTTTGCAGCGCACTACGGTGCAGAACGTCTACGGCAAGGACATTCTTCCGTGCATTTATCCTCACGTCTTTGATCTGATTCGACGCGGTTTCCTCGAGAAGCACAGAGAGAACTTGCCTATTGAGGAGTCGTAAGTTGGACGTAGGGTCTTCGGGCATGAATAGCATGGTGTGCGGCCAACGTTGTGCTGCAGTCTTCACGGTAGAAACACTCGCCGACGATGTCCTCCGCAGGAGTCTTCTTTTTGCCGTTCGACTCATGACGACCTTGAAGTCATCGTCCGATGACTCGAAGCCCTCCGAGTACAAATCGGTTGCCTCGCTGTCCGTGTCGCTTGACGCGTTTCCACGTTTCCTGGACGTGGCCCTGACGGGACGGTTGCGCGCCAGGCAGATCCTCAGGCGTGTCTTGAAGCATTGCCGCAAGGATGGAGCGGCAGCTCCCAGGATTTGCAGGGAAACAATTGAAAAAACTGGGACAAGGGTACAAGCGTTCTGCGAAAGAAGATACATTTTTCTTGGCGGTTCCGGGTTTAAACGACGGCGCTCACGCTCCGGATGCGAGTGCCTTAACCACTGGACTAAGCACATCCACGCTGGCTTAATGTGAATACGTCTGACGCTCACACATGCCATACGAATGCGTTGTACCCGCGGCGCGGAACAAACGTAAAAGAACAACACTTTCTGTGTAGACTTCGTTGACTTTCGTGGTAGTGCATAGAATGAAAGCCCGCTGTAGGGCAACATGTAAAGACGACATGGAGGGTTACACACATCACGAAAATCCAGACTTTTGCCAAAATTCAATGCTATATCGAGTTTAAGTGGTAGCGGTATGCGACCGCTGGTGGGCCGCTGCAGAGGCTGACGAAAGCTAGAAATATGAAAGACGCCACGCCTGAAAGCAGCGTTCCATAAAATGGCGCAACCTACAGCAAAGCTCTACGCTTACGCATCGGCTCACAAAGGAGATTGCGTGTGTATTTTTGTGAATGACCTTAAGGCCGAACCATATAGAGCGTTTTGCCGGCGTTTTCCCGGCGTTTCGTACGCCGGCGTCCCTCGACGTCGACGCTACCGGTGACGGTGGCCGAAACGTCCACCTCTGGACGGTCCAGACATCACGGGCGGCAGCGTCGACGCCGGAAGCAGTTCGATGTACGTAGGACCAATCAGCGTGCGGCTGGCAGCGACTTCCGCTACGTAACGGCGTCGTCGCTGCTGCCAAAATGGCTGCCGCCCGCCTCGGATCTAATAAGTCGTCGCCGTGCACTGTGTGGCCCTTAAGTTCTCAACTGATGCTTGTATTTGACTTAGCTTGTTCCCTAGAAGCTTCGACTGCAAAGCGATCGTGATATCTTTGAAGTCTTTCCGAGTGCCGTACTCAAGTTCATCGGTAGGCTTAGCAGGAATGAGTGTATTGGCCGAATACGTGGCCTCAAAGATGTACGGCAGCTTCAAGCTCAGAGGCCATATATTACAAGTTTGTGCTTCTTCTTAATGCCAATAGCTGGCGCTACAAGTCAAATAAAAAAAAAAAGACTTTTCGGTGGCGTTGTGTCACTGTGACTCGTTTTCTGCACCACAGAACTGCTAATGAGACATAAAAGCTATAATCAGGAATATATCTTGTTGGTCCATTGACGGAAACTGTACACTGCTTTACGAGGTGTCAGGTTCATTCCCTCTGGTCACACTGTGTGACGCTGAGCTAACGCTCTTCATATGGTTTGCCGCCCTCTCTGACGACGTTGATGCGACGACGCCGAGGGACGCAACGCCAGGAAACGCCGGCAAAAACGCTCTATATGGTTCGGGCTTTAGGGTCTGGGTGTGTCGACGTGCATCGTCGTCTGCTGTCGTGACGGTCCATTTGCTTGAGAGAGAGAGAGGAGAGGTTGAGGAAAGGAAAAGGCGCAACTTCTGCAACCCTAATTGGGAGCACGGCTCAGCGCCTGTAGGGGAAAGGGAGATAAAGAAGAGAAGAGGGAGGAGAAGGAGAGGAGGAATGCTGTCCATGACCGAGGACGCGGCGGGCGGCTACTATAGCCGGTTGGCCAGTCCAGTGTCCTCAAGGAAGCGGAGAACCGCCTTGAAAACCTGAGTGTGGTGCTTTGCAGGGAAAAGGAGGTCTCTCTGTGTAGCCGCGGGAATACCCTGGCGACGGAGTGCGGCGAGCAAGGCAGCTCGTTGTGCTTGAAGCGCTGGGCACACACACAACAGATGATCAATTGTTTCGTCTGCCCCACACGCACTGCACGCAGGTGACGAAGCTCTGCCGAGCCAATGACGTCATGCCGCAGGCCAGGAGCAGCCGATGCGTAGACGCAGTAGAAGGGACCGCTCCCTCCTGGAGAGGCCCCTGTCAGGCAGCCGGGTCGGAGGTTCCAGCCTGGCCACACGTTCGTCGGGGTGGCAGCGTAGCCACAGCCGCCTCAAGGTCAGCCTCGAATAGTTTGAGGCGACCACAGCACGGCAGATCCATTTGCTTGAGCGCAAGAGAGGGCGCCCCCGCCTCAGCGCTCGCCGTGTGGCGAGAGAGCGAACGGCGTGCGTTGACTATGGAAACGCTCTTTCTGCGATGAACGCTTAACTACCAGATCGCATGGAACGAGAACGCGCTCTCGCCCGCGAGAGACAACGCCGACGCAGGCAGCGTCTGCTAGCGAGTTTCTCGATTGATAAAAACCGACTGCTTGCGCTGCGCAACAGTTCACCGGCCACCCCGTATATATAGGCACTGGATCTTGACCTGCAATGTAGTGCCGGTGGGAGGTTTCTCTTTTGCGTAGTTGAACAATAAGATTCGCAGCGTGCACGTTAACTAAAGGCGGACTGCGGGTCTCAGTGTCTAACCTTTCTTCTGTCTCTCATTGCCCATTAGCAGTGATTTTGCTGTGGGAAACTCCGGCGCACACTGCATGCTTCGCCCCTCCACAGGTTTCACGTTAGTGGTGCTGAAACACCTTTCCCTACATGCTTCGCCCCTCCCCAATTTTTATCTCTTCCTGCAGCGGGCACCCCACTTCAATTTTAGGGGCGAAGCTCCTTAAGGCGGCACCCGTTCGTCCCTCGTAGTAGTAGTCGTAGTCCGTAACAAGTCTTACGTTTTGACCTCCAAGGTGGTGCCGGTGGGAGATTTTTCCTGTGCGTTGTTGAACAATAAAAAATTCGCAGCGTGCGCGTTAACTAAAAGCCGAATTCTTCTGTCTCTCATTCCCCATTAGCAGCCATTGGCATGTTCCAGTAGGAAACGTTAGTAGAAGTAGAAGTGTAAGTGTTAGCTAAAAGCCGACTTCTTCTGTCTCTCATTCCCATTAGCAGCCATTGTTTACCTCCAAGGTAGTGCCTGGTGAGATTTCTCCTGTGCGTGATTAAACAATAAAAACTTTGTTCAAAACGCCGTTGATTGATGAAATAAACCAACGAAAGACGCCAGATGTTTTGTAAAAGCAGAACGAAAGAACGCCAGATGTTTCTAAAGCAAAACGAAAAGACGCCAGCTGCTTAACGAAAGACGCCAAAATTTTTCTAAAGCAATGGTTTTCTAAACAATGAAAATTCACAGCGTACATGTAAAATTAAAGTGAGCTGCAAGTCGTCATAACTCATCGAACCTTTAGTATAAACGCGCCCGATCTCATGTCGGTGATGATGTACTGGGCAGAATTCACGGAAGATTCACGGTTTACCGATGAACCTCCGCAGCTTCGCCCACTCATCATCATTCACTCCGCGGATATGCTGTGATTTTTTATGTCTTTTCTTTCTTTCGTATTTTTCCTTCCTTTTCT
The DNA here is from genome assembly GCF_013339695.2 of Rhipicephalus sanguineus. Taxonomy (NCBI): domain Eukaryota; kingdom Metazoa; phylum Arthropoda; class Arachnida; order Ixodida; family Ixodidae; genus Rhipicephalus; species Rhipicephalus sanguineus. The sequence continues at coordinate 102,576,225 of NC_051184.2, forward strand.
GACTCTTCTCTTGATGTTTTCTTCTTTACTAGACTATACCTATATACTCTGTGTCATTCGTTCGACCGTTTACTCATTTACTTTTTTGTTTCCTTGTTCTTCTACGATAGTTCGCATGTTTATCTCCTCTCGGGCGGGCGGGATGCGTGTGCTCATACAACGGGCGCCGCACTGTCAACCTGGGGACGCCGAAAGAGACGCGCCCATCGACGCTGGACGCTGTCCGATGCGAGGGAGAAGAGCTGGGTCGGTCGTCCTCCAGCCCCCCTTTCCTCCTGGTCTTCCGAAAAAAAAAAAAACGTCGGGATGCGTTTGTGCGCACCCACGCGCGTGTCAAAATCTAGCGCGAGCGCGGAATGCGCGGCAGGTTATAGCCGAATAAACGCGACATTGAAAAATGCACCGCAGTGTATAGCAGGCCCAAGAACAGAGTTCCCAAATGACAACATTCCCCTTCGTGCGTGCAGATGCGGATCATGCGGAAAAAACAAACGCGGCCTCGTACCGTGTGCACCTGTCTTCGACTCGGTAATTTCTGGGAAGGAGTCGGCGTTTCACGTGGTGTTTTAAGAGGATGCCGTGATAGCCAATTTGAAGCTGGCTGTGAACTTTGTTTTAGTAGCATGAGCACCGAGTGACACTCTGGTTTCTCTTCCAATTACTTCCGGTCGGGCACTCACTTCCGTTGTTCCGGATGTTCACGAGAGAGAGAGAGAGAAGGAATATAGGAATATTCATAAATAGTCTTTCAAGAAACATAAATCGATGGCTCTGGTTCAGGTTAAGAGTTGCATCGGATACGTATGATATCAGAGCATAACTTTAAGATAGGAGGCAATTAACTACCAGTATATATAATTAATTAAAATTAACTGATTGGTTCACTGAAAGATTGTGAGCAGCTGGCATTGTTGCGACACCTGGTGGAACAAGTATCAACCACTAGCTTATTTGTACGTGGCCTCTGAGATCTGCTTCGACAGTGCGACGAAACACAATCTTATCCCATGGAACACGATGGATGGATGGATGGATGGATGGATGGATGGATGCTATGAGCGTCCCCTTTATAACGGGGCGGTGACAAGTGCGCCACCACGCTCGACATATATATATATATATATATATATATATATAATATATATATATATATATATATATATAATATATATATATATATATATATATATATATATATATATATATGTCGAACTATAGATGACGACACCCCATGGTGCTTTTGGTGTTGGTGCCCGTGAAGACATTCCTTGTGTACTTCTATTCGTCTTTATGTCCATGCTTTTTAATATTAGATGAGAGGCGCCTTCTGCGCTAGGGCTGTCGGCGTCTCCTGTTGTCGTAGCCCGTCACAGTAAATGAAGCAGGTGGCAAATAGGACGGCGCGTTCGCTCTGGAAAAGGTCACGAGAACGCGCGCTCGCCCGCGAGAGACAATGCCACCTGCGCTTCTCCGAGTGGCGAATAAGACGGCGCGTTGGCTCAGGACAGGCCCGTAGCCACGGGGGAAGTGCCCTAGCCCCCCCCCCCCCACGAAATTCCGATGGAGGGGGGTGTTTTACTGAAAATAAATAATGAATATAGGTGTTTTTCTAAAATAGTCAAGGCACGGCCGCTAAATCAAGGCCTACACCAAGTAGCGCCCACCCCCCCGCCCCCTAAAAATATTCTTGGCTACGGGCCAGGCTCAGGAAAAGTTCTCTTTCTACGATGGGCGCTGTGTGCGATGGGCGCTGGACACTGTCTGCGACGCTGTATGCAGCAATGAGAGGACGCTGTCCACATCGCTGCTGACGTGTCCTTGTGACCAAGCTTGAGCCAAGCTTGAGACCAAGCTTCTCAGACCTAGTGGTCTCTAAACTTTTGACGTCGACTGTACGTGTCGTGTACGTGTCATAATTACTGGCAACGACAGCGAACACGACAATTTTTTATAAGAGTAGTGATGCAGAACTATCGATGGTAGTATCAATACTATCGATAGCTGAGTCACTATCGAACTATCGATGGTAAAAAATGCTATCGATAGCGCTATCAATAGTAAGAAATTCGATGGTACTATCGATAGTATAAAATCAACAGCGCGAACTTACTGCAGAATAAACTTGGTTCCCCGCGCGCGTGGTACATGGTAGAGCCGGAGGAGCAGTTCACCTGAGTGCTTTGCTGGCACATGATCACAAACTCAATGTGTTCAGCCGTAGCGGAAAGGAAGGCGTTAAATGTGGTGGAACTGCGCGGCTTCAAATTTATATTGCATTTTATCATTTCAAAAAAAAAATCATCATGAATTGAGTTTAATTGCAGGGTGTAACTGGTTGCTTTTGGATGTGAATTTAGCGATGGACATATTCCGCCACTTTCACTGCGGAAATAATTTATTTCTTTCGCCAAAAATTGTTCATCAATTAAGCGAAGTTAGGCTATCGCAAATGTTTTGGCAATATGGCCGGCCAGCAACAGCATCATCATTCACACCACCATCGATAGTATTGCCACGTGGTTGCGACAGTGAAGAATGCTGCAGCAAGACTGGGAAATGCGGAGCTTTTTATTTTTTTATTTGGGCGAAGTTGTGCCCAGAAAATCAAAACTCAAAATACAAGCAAATCACACTGCGCACTGACAGCGGCGAGGACAGTCGTCGGCCGTCGAGTAATCTGATCATCGGTGGAACGCGTCGTTTGTTATACATCAGCAGTGACCGAACCTTCCAGCGTTATCGCTGGTGCTCGCGTAAGCTCTCGAATAAACTTGACTACTCTCGGTCGGCGCGCAGTCTTAACAGAATGATCTCAAATAATCGTGAAGCTTCTCAAACACTACGGCGCGATTGGCATCAAACGGCGCGGTCTGCGTCAAACAAAGCAATAAACACGCGTGGCAGTAATATCGCTGGTAATATTAACGATGGTACAACCGACTGCACTATCGATAGTTTGTCGATAGTAGTACTATCGATAGTTTCGAAAAAATTACACCATCTTTCACTAAAGGGAACCATGTCGGCATGCGAAGCAGCGCATGGGTCGACTTAAAGTTCTGTTCATCACGGGCACCTTGCCCGATGTTAACGCGTCCTTGCAAGTGCAGCACACCATGAATTCACTGTAGTTGCTGTTGCTATTACTCGTACCGAACTCTTGTTGGAGCACGCCACGCGGGTTCATCGCACGTCTGCAGAATCTCGTTCCCCGACGCCATCACGTAATTGCTGAGAGAGTGTAAGGGGGAGAGGCCACAGCGTCTTACCAAGCCCCTTACACAGGCCCGAACGCGCTGGCGCGTGCCAGCACACACGATTTTGTCTGCGTTACGCCAAGCTAGGACAGCATACGGCAGCCCGGGCCCCTAAAGTGCTCTGCACGTATCATCATCAAGGCGGTCGAAGAAGAAGAGGAAGGAGACTTCATGGCGCGAGAGCGCGCTCAATATGTTACAAATGGCTATGCTGGGTGGTAGAAAGCGGACGGTCGCCAATGGAACTACGGACACAGCCCCGAGCAAAAGCTGCTTCGCATCTAAAAACTATCGATACTATCGATAGTCAATTTACCGAGAGTTCTGCATCACTACATAAGAGCCTTGAGAAAAGCCGCGAATGCCGGCACGGCACAAGTAAACGTCACTCATGCCACTGAGTGAAATTCAACTCACGCGCCTTCCTTCACATTAGCTATAGTCCAAAACTAAATAAATATTTCCTATCTCTATTTCAGATACAAAGCTCGTATCACGAAAATTAGCTTAAAGAGTCGACCCCAAAGACAAAGCATTCTATCATCGTTTTACTACTTCGAAGGCACTCGTCTTCGACGTTGTTGTCCCTACGGGGACTAGTCCCGAGACCATCGTTGATGCGACGGCCTCAATAGTCGGCCTCTCAGAGGTGCACTGCGTACAGCATCAGGGAGCTCACAACTTCCAAGTCACTGTTAAGAGCATGGCTTCCATGTCTCTCATCGTCAATGCTGGCTGCCTGGTCATCGGCGGCGAGCGTGTCCAGGTCGTCCCCGTTGGCCCTCAAGTGACCAACGTCGCCTGCCTGTTCCTGCCATCGTTCGTCTCCAACGAAGCTCTTGTGCAGGCCTTGTCTCCATACGGCAAGGTGCTCACTGTCACCAGTGGTTTAATGAGTGCGCGGCGAGGAGTACTCACGGGAACGCGCTACATTCGAATGGAGATGAACGCCGCTAATCCTGTGCCGAACTACCTACGTATCTGCGGTCATCGTGCCACGTTCGATTACCGTGGCCTCCAGCGTGTATGTCGAAGATGTGGTTCTAGTGATCATCTCCGAGCCCAGTGCACAGCACCTTCTGTGGTCGCTGCGGTGTACATGGTCACGTAAGCGACGGATGTGATCGCCCGTGCCGACGTTGTGGGGACTGCCACCCCACTGTCGTTTGCCCCGTCCGTCGCTCGTACTCAGACGCCACAACTGGTGAATTCCCACCACTGAAACCAGCGCCAGTACCGACGACAGCCTCGGGGGGACAGAGAGGAGGTGACGGATACTGTATTGGCCTCGCCTCTTCATGTTCCGCCGAGCGAATCGCAAGATGAGGACTTGATTGTCGATGCGACGCCATGTGCGTCGACCTCCCCGCCGATGCAGGAAGCGTGCGCTTTGGCCGACGCAGCGCGCGCTCCGGATAACGGTGTCTGCGTTCATCCTCCTGTGCTTTCTGATGTTCCGTGTTCAAGTGAGCCTGGCTCTGAGGCTGCTGCTGCTGGTGTTACCCCTCTGACATCTGCTTCACGGAACGACGGTGCCAGTTCATCGGGTGCTCAGGAGGATATCGCAACATCTGCCGTCGCTGCTTCGGCGTCGCGCCGTGCACCTAAAAAATCACCTGCACGAAAGCTACTTACACCGGCCCGCGGAGACATGGAACGTGCTGCTACCATCGAGAATGTGGACCCAAGCTTACCGGCGGCTCAGCCTCTACCTCCACAGGACACGTCTTCGGAGGACAGCTTCAGCCTGGGACTGGACAGTAGCATCGGACTGTCTAGTGTTGGTGAATTTGACGTCGAAATGGGAGCTCAACGTGAAGTCAAGCGTGGGCATACTTCTGGTTTGCTCGGATGAAGTCAGCGATGGCCGTTCTGAATCCCAACGGCCCAAAAAACCTCGACCTCTTCCGGAGGGTCGAACTGTGAGTCGTGACATGGTTAAGAAAGTGTACCCTGGACACTTTCCTTGACACCGTCTAGAACTATACGTCCAGGTTAGTCTTTGCTTTTCATTATGGCTGCTATACTAAATATATTTCTTTGAATGTTCAAGGTTTTCGCAGTGCGGCAAAACAGGCTGAAGTGATTAGTGTAGCCCGTGCTGCAAATTGTGATGTTTTGTGCCTGCAGGAAACCAATTTCTTCTCGCTATCCGACGTGCTGGCCTTCAAACGAAAGTTCAACCTCGATTGTTATTTCTCTTACGCTACATCTCGTTTTACGGGAGTAGGAATTATCATATTTAATCGGGCTTTATTGAGGGATCACCACGTTTTCTACGACGGCGTGGGAAGGGTTTTGGCTTTAGACTGCGTTTACTTTGCTTTTAGATTACGAATACTATGCATGTATGGGCCAGCACAAGGCGGGCAGTCTAATGACTTTTTTAAGGACCTGGATGGTTTTTTTCTCGACGGTCGTCACGTTATTTTAATTGGCGACTTTAATTGTGTGTTGAATACGCGAACCGATGTACAGGGTCCTGGCTGGGGTCGGCCTGCATGGAATTCACGCGAGTTGTGCCGCCTTGTTCAGCACTTTTCATTATTGGATGCGCACAATGTCGTGCACGGCAATGCCTTTGTTTGGACATGCGACGCGGACCGTCCTCCAGTAGGCTCGACCGGGCTTATATTCCGCGTGCCTTAGAGGTGTTTGTCTCCGATTTCCATGTTCCGCCCTTCCCCCCTTCTCCCGTGTACATCTCTGATCATCGTCCTATTGTCCTGGAGCTCAAAATTCCATTTTCTTTTTCGGAAAAACCATGGCGCCTTGATGTTCGCGTCCTCCAAGACGCGCGCTCACGGTCGGATTTGTCACGTGCAATACGTGCGTCGCTCGCTACATCTAGCCCAGCTGATTGGGATCGCTCTTAAAACGCAGTGGCGTCTACACTGTTCAGTTCAAGGCCGTTCGCTGCGTCGTCGCGTTTCTGAGGAGCTGGCCGCTACTGCAACGAAGTTGCGCATCGCCCTGCGGGCCGAAACGGCGTCTCCCCTGATGCGAGCTTGGCAGCGTGAGTTACGTGAACGCTTCCAGCGCTTGATTGCTGCCTCGTCTTTGGCGGCGGCAGCATGGCGCTGTAGGCGCAACCCCTCTGCACATCCTGAAGTACTACGCTATGCGAGGCATTCGTTTTTGGGCAGTCGCAGCCCTCTCCCTCTATGACCACACAGATACCACCTGCGCAGCCGCTTCCTACGCGTGACCGGTCTCTTTTCTTGGCGCATTTCGAAGCGATGTCATGTTCTACCATGCAGACAAACTGTGACATATTACCGCCCATGCTTAGGGGGTTACCCCGCATTTCTCAAGAAGCCGCTGATTCTCTGCATGCCCCTCCATCACCCGAAGAGGTAAAGGCCGCACTGCAGTCCATGAAACGTGGAACGGCCCCCGGGCCAGACGGTTTTCCGGTTGAGTTTTACTTGACATTTTGGAATGAAATCGGTGCTGCCTTTACCGCGGTTATCCGCCGGTGTTTTGATGATGGCGCCTTTCCGTCCAGTTTTCGAGATGGCCGCATTATACTTATCCCAAAAGGAGACGCTTCCTCTGTTAGTCCTGAAGATTGGAGGCCTATTACGCTCCTTAATGTTGACTATAAGATCTTCGCGACGGTAATCGTTCAACGTTTGAGGGCTCTCTTAAACTCACTGGTGGGTAATCACCAAGCTTCATCAGTGCCTGGACGAGAAATACACAGCTTGTCCTTTACCACCCGTGATATAATAGCCTATACGCTGTCGCGGTCAGCGCGTGGTCTGCTTGTTTCTTTAGACCAGGATAAAGCATTTGACCGACTGGAGCATGCGTATATCTTCAACGTGCTCACAGCCTTCGGCTTTCCTAATTCATTCGTGGAATTAATTAGGAATACCTACACTCATATAAAAAGCACACTGGTTCTGGATGGTTGGGAAAGTGCTGCCTTTCCCATTACACGTGGGGTTCGTCAGGGATGTCCATTGTCTCCTGTGCTATTTATCCTCAGCATTGAGCCATTCTTGTGTGCTTTAGACGCGGATTCGCGCGTATGGGGTCTTGCGCTTCCTGGCAGCAATGTTGTGAAAGTGACAGCTTTTGCTGACGACATAACCCTGTACCTTTCAGATGAAGATAGTGTTTCACACAGCCTGCGTTTATTCTTCGAGTACGGTGACATTTCAGGTGCAGTACTGAACTTCTCCAAATCCAGGTATCTGTTCATTGGCTCTCCAAACTCCAGACTTAGCTCCGTTTACCCTATTCAACCGGCCACGTCCCTTCGTATTTTAGGTATATTATACACCCACTATGGCATTTGTGACTCCGTTTGGTCAACCGCTCTCGAAGAAGTAAGACAAAAAATTCAGGACGCACGGGATTTCGACTTTCCGCTTCTCGAGCGAAGGTACCTTGCGCAGACTGTATTTTGTGGTCGTATTTGGTACCTCTGTCACGTGGTGCAGCCGCCTTTACGTATCGTGCGATCGCTGCAGTCGGCATTGTGTTCCTTTTTTTGGTCAGGTGGCACTGAGTTGGTCTCTCGCGTGGCACTAGGACAGCAGCGCGCCCAGGGAGGCTTTGCTTTCCCTTCGGTGTCTATACGCTGCCGGCTGCTGGCACTGCGCTTCCTGTTGCGCCTTGTACAAGGGGAAGAATCGCCCGCGCGTACTCTTGCGTATTACTTTCTGGGCACTCACCTCCGGCATTTGATGCCTAATATGCATCTTAACAGGGGCCCTCAGTCAATAACACTCCCTGCATTTTATGCAACAGCTGTTGCATTTTTTCGCCATGTCCAGTTGACCTGTCCTGGAGTAGATGTGCAAAACAATCCTATTGTTAACACAACAGCTGCTTTGTTGCTCCCGTTAGTTCCTCCGGCTCGCCGTGCTCGCTCTAGTCGTGTGTCTTGGAGCGCGCTAACGGCATCTTTTCTGCCTGGCCACCTCCGGGACTTCGTGTTGCGCCTGGGGTGGGGTGTGCTTCCCACTCTCGACCGCCTCGAGCGGTGGAGAATGGTCCAGTCCGCAACATGCCCGAACTGCTCCCTTCAGGAAACAAATCAGCATGTTCTGAAGCAATGTGTTATTGCTCGTATTTTCTGGAGGGCCGTGCATGCTGGATTTCGCGGGCTCGGAGTAGCTCGCTTCGTTTCTTCTGGGCGTCGTTCTCGAGGCCGCTTCGCCTGCCTTCTCGTTGTTGCCGGCGCTTTCTGTCTTTGGCGCAACCGCTGCGAGGCGGCTGCAGCAGGCCGTCGCCGTCGCGCTCTCTTCCCGATCCTAGAGAGACTGTACTCGGAGCTTCTGTCTGTTCTGTCAGAGGAGCTCTTCTTTCTCGGGGAGGAGGAATTCCTCAGGCAGTGGTCTTGCCCTTTTGTGTTGGTCTGTGACAGACGCGTGAAGCTTGTCTTTCGGCCTTCCTGGTTCTGGTAGGCTGATGTCTCTTTTGGTGCCGGCCGAAATACCATGTAAATACGCAAAATGTACATATTCACGTTTTATTTGTGCTTTTTTGTTTGCCATGTAATGTACATATGTATATCCATCCTTTTGTGACAAATTTGTGTGTGCTTATATATATGTGAAACATCGATTGTACGTGTTGCCTCCGTCATTTCGTGTTTTGTTCCATGTAACTGAAGTTTGTTTTGTCATTCTCGTAAACGTATGTCTAGCAAGCAAATCTTACGTTGAATTGTTATTGATGTGAAGCGTCTGTGATAATAAATTTTTCTAAACACAGCTGGTTCAGATAGGGACTAGCGTTTGTGTGATCACGACGCTGTACCGAACTGTTAGTAGCGTCCTCTGATGAAATAAACTTTTTCTAAACACATTGACGCAATTTATAAGTATTTGGTTTATAAACGTCTCATGCGTTTGCGTGTACAGGTTCAATAAACTTTCCTTTGTGACAGTAAGCAAACATCGCTCTAAATCGGCTCCGTGTGTTGTAGGTGGAGCTCATCACGTTAACGCGATTGCGTTAATGAGCTCGTTCAGCAGAAATTCCGGTGTCGGCGCCGTTGGTTGTGAGCGAAAAAATCAAAATCTTATAAGTTCGAGTGACAATCGAACCCAGGCCGTCTGCGTGGCAAGCAGGTGTTCTGCCACAGAGCCACTCCATTGCTGGGAACTGCACTGCAATTAACTTTCATGCTTCACAAACATACGCGTCCTGTGTACAGGTGTCACAGTACGAGATTTAATAACGCAATTAAACGGGGTTCAGGCGTATATTGCCATCGGGCGTCACACCCATTACAGAAGACACACACATTACTGCGCGTATTCCCTTACGAACACGTAGTGGGTGCATCGCAACTTCGAAAAAGTATCACGAGCGCAAATGCTGCTGGTTTAAAGCATGCCACCCATTACAAAGGGCATACATATTAGTGCGCGCATTCTCTTTCCCACACGTAGTGAGTACACTGTTGTCATAAAAGTGCTGTTGAAATGGGCGGAAACCTTCACCTTTACTATAGGTATGTCGTGTGTGTGAGGGGGGGGGGGGGGTGAGTGTGTGTGGGCTGGAGGGTGGGTGGGTTAAATACCCAAGAGTTTCTGTGCCGACTTTACCAGAAAAATATGTCAGTCCGATCATCGCTATAAAGTAACAAATGTATTTTAAAAAATTTGGGGCGCACTGGTGGTGCCAAACAAGATGGAAGTGCGGGGCTGGATGGCCTTCTTTGTTTCTCTTGTTTTTTGTGTGTGTGTTCTTTACTATTATGAAATAATAAACCAGTGATTTCGACGTAGCCGGCTCTCAAGTCAGCTGACCGTTCCATACTATTTTTTATCTTAAAAGAGAGAGAGAGAGAGAGAGAGCGGAGGAATCGTGTTGTTTTGCATCTATATATTTGCAAAATATATCTATATATATTTTGCATCTATATATTTTCAACTATACAGTTTTTATTTAAGAAGTTCAATGAAAATACGAATGTCTAGAAAACTGAAGCATTGACTTTCAGCTCTGAATTCCAGGAAGATAACAGAAAACATTGCAGTTATGTATACTACATAAGTCCTGATAATGCGATTATTTTTTATATATAACAATGTTCTTTCAATAGGATTGTTAAAGATGTGTGTGTGTGTGTGTGTGTGTGTGTGTGTGTGTGTGTGTGTGTGTGTGTGTGTGTGTGTGTGTGTGTGTGTGTGTGTGTGTGTGTTTGTGTGTGGTAACGATATTGTTACCGGTAAAGATACGGCGTATGTATACGTGCGTGGTAGGGGTGGGGGCGGGGCTAAGTAGAGAAGAGTGGGTAGAGTTATCAATATGTAAACGTGCGCTTCAAGATAGTTTTCCCTTTACATTAATTTACAGTTTGCCTCGACTTTCAGTGGACGGGATTGAGACAGCAGTTATAAATTATGTTTGGTGCGACCGAGGGCGAAGTTACCACCCTCGCACGAATTCATCCAACGACATCTATTTGGTGGTTCCGTAATTAGGCCATCGATGCGCTCTCAGTGGTATTTGAAATATGATTTAAAAATAGATATAGAATTCGGCTACGATTGAAGACAACTGCAGTGGGGCGACTACTCAGCGCTAAAATGGGGAAACGCGTTGACGCCGGAAATATGTCATAAACAGGCCGGAAACGCGCGGAAAATAGGCTCCATGTGGTGGCCCGCTGTTATCAGCGGGTAAACCGATTTGCATCGCCGATAACATGTTCTCCAAAATTTCCTGCAATGTCACTACATCCGCCCGGAATGCGCTGCAGAATACAGTCGTCATCATCGGCAGCCGCAGCAGCAGCAGCATTGAATTTTTATTTACACAGTGCTGGTGTGACAGCTTCCCCCGCTTTGTTCTTATTGAAGACCAAACAATACAACACTTTCTCATCTCCTGTCGAAGATTTTCCGCAGTAAGAAAGTGATGTCCCTAGAAACACCGTTCCGCATAATTGGTTTAGACATAACGCCTTCAAATTTGCTATCTCTATATGCACTGACCCGAGGGCACAGTGACGGGAAATATGCGCGGGCGTTCAAGATTTTTATACTTTTATACACAGTCAATGGGATTTACACGGTTATCCAAGAATCAGAGCTTCATTATCAGCCAAAGTAGTCTGCATAATATTGTTTTTGTATTATTAATTTACTTACATGAAACATGATGTTTTGTTTCTGTTAACTTTTTTGTACACTTCTATCATTTTAAGCCTTATTTCACTATACTAATGTAACGCGTTCGGTTTTTTGCTGCCTGCCGGGCTCTCACACTCAAGCCACCGATGACTTTGCAGGCCTACTCACATGCACTTATTTAAAGAAATAAAAAGTATTATCATTATTACTTATCGTACTCAAAGAACCAGTTCGACCCCTATATACTTTTTCAAAGTCAGATATTAATTCTAGTCAAAAACATTCTCATCAAACTAAAGAAAAAAAAGAAGTAAATTTTATTTTCTATGTTTTGAATATTTTATCAGCGCTGCCGATCCATGGCCAATCCCCCTCGCCGAGTGTGAGCCAACCATTTTAGAGCCTACGTATACACCTACACCTATGCCTGCAGCCTAGTCTTGTGTCCTCCGCAGAGCGAAGCCATTTGCCAATGATTTTCAAGTTGCCCCGCCTTGCGCGAGCTGCTATTCTATCTCACTAACCACCAGTTGTCAGGTTTTGCGCATGACGCGGCCCGGCCAAGTCTATCTTTGTGTCGCCTAATGTCAACTATATGCGGAATATGCAGTTTTAGAATAAGGTACGCCAAGCTTTGCGTTAGCAAGTAAAGCTTCTTCTCTGGCGTGTTGGTTCTTACGTATAGAGGTCACTGTAGCTGGAAAGGACACGGACGGAGGAAATGACAGGACGCCACGAGCGCTCGTGGTGTCCTGCCCTTCCTTCTGCCCGTGTTCTTACGCTGTATACAGTGACTTCTTTGCGTTACAGTTTGTCGCCACGGCGCATGCGTCGTATACGCTCTCCTCTTGGGTACCCACGTTAAGATACGAAAATAGCGCATAGTACCCAAACAACGCTAACGCTATACGAACCCACTGCTAAGACTGTCCATTGTCGGCTATCTCTGTTTGTTCTTTGAGCCACACTGCTGTCTTCCTATCTTAACGTCACGCCTTGATGTCGTTTCATCGCTCTACAGTTGACAGAATATATCCGGCTGCCTAAATAGTCAAATACGTTCAGTCATGATTCTCTTTGGAGTTTCCAGCGTACAAATTTAAAAGACGCCAGCATGCGCGGATTCCTATGCGTGCCTAAACTGCACCGTCGTCATTTGCATAATAGACAATGGAGGCTTTAAAACCAAGCCGGTGAGACTGAAAGTAATCGTGCAATACGTCTATTCAGGTATACCGATAGACGGAAGGCAAAGTGCAGTTAAGATATGGAAACCATTGTAATGTTAAAACATGTGCGTAGTACATGCGCGGATATGGTATAAGATATATCGATGTAGCGCTTTCCCTCTTTATCCGTGTAAAATGTCTGACAATGACCTTGCTCGAAACACTTCTCCTTCGTCATCTTTGACCACGTGGCGTGTAAACATACGAGAGAAATTGCGCGAACTTGCGAGGCATTTCGCGAAGCTACGGTGGTATAACTTCCAAGTGACTTGCATACTTCTAGACACTGTGATGTGCCGCCCAACAACAATTTCCCGATTTATAAGGCACGCTTTGGCGCCTCCAACAAGTGCAGACTCGCAGAAACGTTGTGTACGAGTGTTGTTGAACGAGTTATCAACCAATAACATAACTGTTCCTACGCCAGACACAACACTGCTGGAAGGCGACGCCGATTGGTACTGGCGATGATTGGATGAGGCAGGCCCGAAGGCAAGGAGGGGGGAGGGCTTGTCCCCCCCCCCCCTCGAAATTTTGGTGAAGTTTGTGTTTTCCGAAAAATAAATAATGAAAATAGGTGCTTTTCTCAAATAGTCAAGGTTTTCGCAAGTGCGTCCCCAACCCCCCCCCCCCCCGAAAAAAATCCTGGCTACGGGCCTGGGATGAAGTGGTGCCAGTTTACAATTTAATGGTCACGATGTTGTTTGTAACGCTACTTGAAGGCGATTGCACTTGGCACTAGCGATGATTGGCAGTGAGAACCTGTCTGGGTAATTGTAGCTGACACTATATGTTTCCGACAAATTCTGTTTCATAACAACAACTAAAGTATGGGGGTTGTGTTTAACAGCCTCTCTAAGGAATCCGCCAAAAATTTTCTCGCATAAATTCGAAAGATGGGAGAGGGACGGAAGGCGAATGTGACAGCACCGAATTTTTTAAAACATTAATCAATCGTTTGTCGTATATCTCAAAGGCTTTGTAAGCGAATTCGCTTAGCAGGGATACAAGCGCTGCAGCCTACAACTTTACAATGAATGAAGATATGATCACGACTTCCTGACCCGAAGGTCCTGGATCGAGTCCCGGCCGCGGAGGTCGCATTTCGATAAAGGCGAAGTGCTAGAGGCCCGTGTACTTACATTTAGGTGCACGTTAATTAAAGAACCCCAAGTGATCGAAATTTCTGTGCCCTCCACTACGCGTCCCTTGTAATCATATCGTGGTTTTGGAACGTAGAACCCCAACAATTATTATTAATGAAGAGATGATGTCGTCCTTTGGTACTCTGGCGAAGCGCATTTTCTCGTCAGGTATGGAATATTCTCTCCCAGTTTCGGATAAATCTTCGACAGCGCAAATAATGATAAGTCGAAATCATAAATCATGTGCTCCGCTGCGTGGCGACCAACAGGAGAAGCAGAAAAAGGGTAACTCAAAAATGCATTTGACCGTAGCCGCGCTTTGTGCAACGTCAAATCTCGCGACTCATTGATCAAAACTTTCCATAGTTAGCATTCTGTACCATGGACTCTGTCTTTCAAGCTATGCGGCATTGTCAAACCACGGATGCGGCAGTCCCAAGACGGTATATGTAAAACAAATATGGCGCAGCAAGAATTTTATTCCGGAAGTTGCATAGCGCATAACTGCATAGCGTGTAGATTTATCCACAGCTACGTTTATGGCAAATAGTTAATTTCTATTGAAGTGCCAGGTCATGCATGGCTCACTAACACTGAAATGAGGTTAAATTGAATTCATTGATTTGCCATCATATAAATCAAATAATGACGGGACTGCAGGTAAAATCTACGTAGGTGTAGTTTGATGAACCCGCAGCCCACGCCAGTTGCGTGTATTTATCCTTCAATATTATATTATAATGAGGGTAATGCCGGCTATCTTTTTCTGTTATGTAAAGGTAATGTAAACCCATTACAGTAGACTAACAGTAGACTTCCTCTTGGTGTTTCGATGCCAATGTTAGGCACCCGGTGCTCTTATCCCCGAAACATTTGCTTCAGTTCGGCTTAATCCGCGGAATTAAACAAATGTGCAGCATACTAGAGGACGAATACGACAATGACAACTGGAACAAAATACCGAGCGAGAGGTTATATACCGCACTGCGTCCGTCGAATGTTCGCTTCAGTCGGAATCACCATGTCCGTCCAGATGCTCTGTAGTTGACCAGTGCCACCATTCGGTCTCCTAATATAATCCCAAATTCACCCCACAAAACGCACACAGCTTGCGGACCCGGAAGACGCGGGCTCGATCCCGGCCGCATTTCGGTGAAGGCGAAATGCCAGAGGCTTGTGTGCTTAGGTTTAGGTTCACGTTAAAGAACTCCATGGGGTCAAAATTACCCGGAGCCCTCCATCAAGGCGTGCGTCACAGTCACGTCGTGTTTGTCACATAAAAATCCAACAGTTATTATTAACGCACGTGCAACCAACTATACTGCCACGGTTCATGATGTCTTTCTCGACGCAACGGAAAATAGGGCGAGTTGGTTAGGATTCACTGCAACTGCGCGACGAGCGAAGACGAGCGCTAGCGCTCGTCCCATGTGGTTCTTTTCTGTCTTCGCGGCGCCACCAGTTGCCATGATGCCTTTGTCTTCAGCACCTGCTGTGCGGCGTATTCAGGGATAGCGACCGTGCTCGTCGACAGCGTACCGCATCAAAGCCTTAGTGTTACAATGATGAAACTCTCGTTAGCGTTCACAGTTCACCAGAATAAACATGAATTTGGTGCAGAGATACGTTGCGCCCCCTTAGCGCATATATTGCTGTTTGAGTTTCCAAACTTAGCTTATCCTGTAGGTCTTCGAGCTCATCTTGCATGTGATGTTTACTACGGGCCACAAACATGTCTTTATTGACGGGCAGCCGGCCGATTGTTGTGAAGTTTAAACCAAGCCAGGCACGCTCTGAGCTTAGTCCCAAAGCGCCGTATACGTTACGACGCGTTCGCGTCCACTTCTCTCGTCAGCGCCATTTTCGGGGCGGTGACGCGCAAACATCTATACTATAGTGTCACTCCCGCCGCGACGCGTTACGCAACGCTATTGTTTTACAACTCGACGCTTATTGCGGGTCAGCATTAACTAACGATGACTAGGTACGTTAGACGCGTGCCGCCCGAGACACGAGACGTGCGTCGGCGCGTACGGAAGAAGCAAGTGCAGTCTTTGCATGCGGCGTGCGATCGATCCGTTCCTCGTCCACGTCGACCTCGCCGGATACCCGTTCCCTCAAGTCGGCACGGTTGCAGTGCTGTGCGGCCACTATCCTGGATAACGCCATCGCACACACGCGAAAATAAAAAGAAACACCTTCTCTTCGTGAGCATATCTTAGCGGAACAGATGTTTGCGCGGCGCAAGATACGGCCGGTGCCGCGCGGGCATAACCATAGGTAACATTGATAAACCATGCCCGCCCCTATAGCACCCAATATAAGGTGCCCCACTCCGAGATAAGATCAGCGATATCCCCACTGATTATAATTCCGGCCAGCCCGACCGGTCCCCTGAATGCCCGATGCCGTCGACGGACCAGTGAGCGCCGGCTGCAGCTCCACAAGGAGCCATTAAGTCCGTAATCTTTCGGTTCTGATTATCCGTATCAGGACTTAACTCACCAGCTGTTAGACTGCTCGGCCGGGCTCAGTGCGGCCTGGTGGCCCGTCGGTCCTGGGATGGCAGTGTGCTGCTGCTGTGGAGTCTGCGTCGGAGACTGTTCTTCCATGGCGAAGTCGTTCCTGGTTCTTGCGCGAGGACGACGGCAAGCGAGGAAAGGAGACCGGAGGAAAAGTTGGTGGAGGAAGGAGAGTGGAGGGGGCGGACCTCTGGTGACAACAGCAGGAGCCTGGAAGGCGCCCGTGAAGCAAGCCCAAGACCCACTGTGGTCCGCTATGGCGGCCCGCAAGGAGAGTCTTCGTGGCCGTTCCCGAGGCTGTCCAATATGGCCGACGGCTACCGGGGCGGCTGCGCGCTTGTCGCTGATTGGCGCTCGCCGGAACGCCGTCGTGCTGTGTGTACTCGTGATACGAGTGGCCCGCGGGGGGAGGGGGTTGCAGCGGCGCGCTCTCGTTATCGCGGACTTTTGGACTCGGCGAGAAAGTCTCCCGTGTTTGCATGGCCGGCTGGCCGGTCATGCTCGTTGTCATGGCGACCGCGCGCGGATCCCGCTGATAACGAAGACCCGAGCTCTTCTTGGTTTGTGCGTGGATCGAGAAGCGACGATGCCGGTTGCTGCTTGCTGTGGACTCTTTGTTAAATAGAACAGAGCGTGTATGCATGCGCGTGTGTGTGTGTGTGCTCGCATGGCGACGAGAGGACATCCTCGACAAGTTCGCCGAGCGGTGGAGGGTACACGCAGGAGAGGTGGTGTGCTCACTCCCTGGGGACGTGTGTACTATGGGAAAAACTGCGAATGCTCTTCGGACCCTCGCTGCAGGCCGCCTGCCGGTCGCATCTCGGACCAAAGTCCACGCTCGCACGCGCGTCAACATGCCTCGGCGCGTCAACGCATGGCATGCCGGTCATTAGCGCATAGAAGGCTGCATGCTTGGAAATGACGCGGGCTGTTTGAAGGACCGAGTGCGTAGTATCAAAGCCCAACGAGGAGGATAACTGAAATCGGGGCAAGAAGTAATCAAGACAAAGACGAAGCGATAGCTACAACTTGTTCGCGATTAATACTAATCTGTGGCCGAATTCTCTTTCTTAAGTTCGTTTGAGGACTACTCGCCTTAACGAAACTTTATGAATGACTCTTTTGTGTATATATGGTTTCGTGACAACGTATAATTTGTGTGTATATGTCATAGCTGTATATATCGAGGGCTCCGTCCTTCCGGTGTTTATTTTTCGTGAAAATCGGCGGGTGTTTATCGGAGTTTATATTTTTGGTGGAAATTCGGCCTTTATCGGAGTTTATTTCTCGTAAATCCCCAATTCTCCGAAATTCGGAGTTTTGCATTGCCTGAAAACCCCAAAATCTTAGATCAATTCATATCTGAATACTAAAACATCAAAACACACGAAGCACGTTTTCTTTTCTAGAAGGTTTGAATGCACAAAAATATATACGCACAAGCAAAATACTTGAACACAAAACACCTGTATTTGTGCGTATAACAACCTTATGTTCAAAGCTTATTGTAAAACACGCAAGCATACTTTGCGAAGTTGCTGTCAGTTATCGAAGCGCACTCCTTTCGATTGACGACTCTCAGCTTTTAAAATGTCCTTTCAACGTTAGCGCTAGAAACAGGACGCGCCAGAAGACGCAGCGCGCAGCGAGAAAGCGCTGGCCACTGGACATTGTGAAGTCTTCGAAACGACTGGGGTTCAACAACGTTACATACTTCATAGCAGTGATAGTTCGCAGAATCACTCAGGAGCTGGCTCATGTCGTCAGTTTCAAGAAGAACTAATTGAAAAATAGATGCATAGGTTTCGAACGCGCAGGGCAGCTCATGCTTCACATTTGGATTCACAATTTGAACACAGTACCAAAACGATTCTTTGATGTACTGGAGTTGATCGCACAGGTTCCTCTCAGATGTCTGTCTAGGTACACTCTTAGATACACTCTTCGGCGACAGCAGCGTACTATCCGTGAAAGTCTGTGACAGTCGTCAAGGAGGTCCAACAGACTTGCGACATCTGATGCGAAGACCTCGGTTGGATCACGCCATTGACTGAGGAGCGCGTGCAAACGAACCCCCAGTATGGGATAAACTTGGTGTACCAGGGTACTCTCTGCTTCAAGTTCCTTAATGATGGAGAGCACGGCACACGAATTGGTCTTCAGAAACCTCATCGTAACGAGCAAGTCGTGCACAGCTTCAGGCGATGAAATAAGACTCTTGAGCTTCTCACACTTCGTTCCTTTGGCTTCGTCGCTTCTCAAGAATGACAAAATGGCACCAGCAGTAGTCCAAAATATCTTCTAGAGCTTCATAAAAAGAGAACCACCTCGAGGGACATACGGTTTTCAGCGACTTGATGTACATACCCATGGCCAAGCACACAAGACCAAACTTACGGGGCAGCTCCCGCGACGACTTCAACATGGCAGGAAAGTGCACAACAAAATTGTTAACTACGTTAAACGAGCTCGTCCTGAGTCCATCCTCCAGAGCTTTGTTGAGTAGGTGGCACGAATATTTGAAGTGAAGCGCCTTGAATTCGGGGTTGTAGAGTTGCAGGTCCTTGTAAAGCTTCTGCATGTAGGGAGCTGAGTCGGAGCACAATAAAGCTACGTCGCCTAATACAGCTGCGCACGGTATAGACTTTAAATCGGTCAAACCAGAAGATGTCTCAATGAGCGCTTAGAATTTGCCCTTTCGATAAAGAAGGGGACCAGGTCATATTGGCCCTTGGAATCGGAGTTTATGCGATAAATCCGAATTGTCAAAAATTTTACCGGCGAATGTTTGTCGGATTTTTTCGGACAAAACCGAAAACATGGAGCCCTATATATATATATATATATATATATATATATATATATATATATATATATATATATATATATATATATATATATATATATATATATATATATATATATATATATATATCACCCGACACCTGCATTATACCAAGCACGGCGATAAACCATGGCTAACCTCGAAGGGAATACCATTAAAGATTGCTATTTAATCAACTGGTTATCCGGCTTCGCTAATGATGTGTCCCGCGTCGTGATTGGCTGAAATATTCTCCTACGAAAACTTTTAGCATAAGAAGTTATCCTCCAGGGTTCTCATCACTCGGTAAACGCTTATCGGCTCCTCATTCGACGGCGTTACGTCGTTAAATGCGTTGGAAAATGTCAGCTAAGCGAGTTGGAAAGTACTTGAACCTTGCGTAGGGAAATAAAAAATATTGTAAATGAGGTTAAATGAATTTTAGTTATGAAAATTATTTGGCTTCTACGTATCTTAGGCAGGCCCGAAAACAATTCTTAGGGACTTTAGAGGGAGAGAGATAGCGACGGACGGAAGCTGCTTGTTTTTGGATATGCAAAATAAATATATACACAACTTAAGCAGATATGACACGAACAGCACGAAGGGCTTATCCAGTGAAAGAATATTTACAAAAAGAAACCCGTACGTAAAGGGTTTGCAAGATTTCTAGTGTTTCTGAACTTACGAAGAATGAATGTCGGCTGAAATGTTATATTCACTATAAGCTTAGTGTGCGAAATTTCAGAATTTACAGGGTGTAATTTTTTTTCTCTTTATGGACAATAGATTTTAAAAAAATAAAAATCCTATGACAGTCACGCTGCTGTCGTCTTCGCGCACGTGCCCTACGTCGAGGCGGAATTAGTTTGCCAAACCTAAAAGTGACATTGAGGTGACCAATCAAAAAAATCTCGTTAATTGATTTATTTGATCACTAACTCGAAGGCCCTTGTTTATATGGGAAAGTTGCTGGCCGTCGTAATTTATGGCATACCCATTTTTTATTTTTAAAAATCACAATAGTTGCACGTAATTTGAGATATGCATAAACGCATTTTAAGGCCGATATCGAAGCGGATTGCACCCGCCGCGCAGGAAACGCGGCCATCGAAACGCCTTCATCGCAGGAAACGCCTCCCTCGAAAAGCGGTCGCCACGGCCGGGATTCGATCGCGCGACCTTCGGGTCAGCAGTCGAGCACCATAAGCACTAGACCACCGTGGTGGTATTTCGTTTCTTCCACATCAGCGCTGATATTTCTTCAAATTATATTCAATCTGCTTTCTAGGTCCGACGTATGTACCTCTCAGGAACTATAATAATGTATATTAGCTACCTATGAGAGTTCGTGTTTTTTTTAGATGCGAAGCATCTTATAGCGGTGTTCAGTCCGGTGGTGGTGTGCGACGTGACCACCCTTAGTGCGCATGCGCAAACCCTCTCCACACACACCCCTTCTCTCCTCTCCCTCCCCACTTCCCCTTTCCCTCTCTCCACTTCCACCTCCCCCTCCCCTTACCTCTCTCCTCTTTCCTTCTTTCCCCTACCCCTCTGAAACGCGGGCTCTACATGCCGAAACGCTGCTTCGCATCACCTCATGGTCCCCTTTAGCGGGAGATGGTGTGATTTTTATTTTCTTCTCCCTTCGTCTCACCTTTCCAGAATCCGTCATATGTAAAACAAGATGCTCATTTTTTATCTTATCGTTGAATGCATGGATAGTTTCTTCTTCCTCTTTAATTATTTACAAGCTTATTCTAAAATAATACTCACAAACCATGCATGACTCGGTGAAGAATCAAACTAGTCACAGTTTCGCCGCAAGGACGAAGCAATGAAGGCGATAGCAACAAATTGAAATGCCATTCGAAGAACGACCAACAGCTCGAAATTTTTCTTTCCTTTCTTTCTCTCTTTTTCTGTTTCTTTCCATGTTTCTTTTTCTCCGTGTATTATCGGTCTATCAGCTCTTGTCTTTCTCGGTTTCCTCCATTTGCTATTTCTATATATTGTCACGTGACTCGTGGCAATATATATATATATATATATATATATATATATATATATATATATAGATATATATATATATGTATATATATATATATATATATATACGTGACCCCCCCGGCGTAGCCGGGTGGGGGGGCACACCACGCCCGTGCCACCCCGAATTTTTTTTTGCCATGGCATACAGAGCTTAAACACTCGATCACATTTGCCTGCCCGACCCCCACTTCAGATCAAGGAGGTGCCCCCCGAAAAATATTTCTGGCTACGCCCCTGATATATATATTGTAAGGAAGAAGAGAACAGAGACAGCACCCCTGCTGCGGTCCGGCTGGTCTTCTTCCCCTTTGTCTTTCTCCTCTTCGCCCTAGCCGAGCATGCGTCCGCGTGCCCGAGCACCGCTGTCTTCATTACACTCGGCCACGCTGCGAGCACGGTGCACGTCCTGCCAAAAAATGACCCTTCATTGGCGGTGGCCGTTTTCTAGCTGGTGAAAACATTCAGGGGTCCTGAGCGCTGAACCATCATAGGTAGCACTGATACTTCTGGCAGGCGGCATTGGCTGCCTCGCAGAGGCCGGTCACTGCCACGCGGCGACACTGCATGGACAGCTGCTGAAACTGTTTCTGGCGGTCGGTGCTGGCTCTGTCGCTGTGGACGCTGGGGCTTGGCATTATTCTTTGCCGATGATGGCTCTGGGGGACGACATTGGCTGTGCCGCGGCGGTCGTCCTCGGCCACGCTGCGACTTTCCTTGGAAACCTGCCTCATTCCCCTCTGGTGGACGTAATTGGCGGCTTCGTTGTAGTCGTAGTTCCTGGTCATGATTATACTTGGCATCAAAGTTCTTCAGCGACGGTTCTGGCGGGCGGCCCTGACTATTTCGACGTGGTCGTAGGGCCAAACCAAAGTGCTGAGCCTTGTCCCGTCGCCGTTCAGAAAATAGCAGAACATGCGGAACTTCTGAAGGCTCAAGATCTGCAAATTGCCGTAGAGTCGAGCGTCGGATTATTTGGCGTCGTTTGCCTGCTTCATGGTTGGTCGAGCTCCAGCGAGGTGTACAGCGAGGCTTCTGCGTCAATGAGTGCGTGATTTTCCTAGATGAGCTGCGACGCAGCTCATGGTCTTGCAGCATTGTCGCTGAAGCGCTCTTTGAAGTGGTTGAGCTGGCAGGTCTTGACGATGTGCCGCGTGCATTCGAGCTGTCCCGCTCGAATGCAGTGTTGCCAGCAGGAGAGTTGGTCTGGCCCGACAAGTCATCGATAACTGTCACCTCAACCGGGATAGGCACCTCAATTTCTTCTAAGGAGACATCGTCCAGGAAATGATGAGCGTCCACGCGCTCGTCCAATAACTGCGGCGTTTGGACATATGGCTCAGACTGGTCAGGGCCGATCTTGTTGGCATCACTGGACAGGCCTACTTTGTGGAGCGGTACAGCGGAGGCCATGCTGGTACAGTCATGCGTAGACTGGTGGAGTTCGTGGATTCGTGGTTCGTCCGGAGCGACAGGGGCCAACGCCTCCATATGCCCAAGTGTTGTCGAGCTTGGAGGCGGCCTCGCCAACTGCTCTGGCTTGAGGACGGTGTTGTAGTCTGTCGTGGGGCTGGAGAGCACTGATGAACCATCGACGTCTCGCCCCAAATGAGCTCCATGTCCGAGAACGGGCACTTTGTTTACCACGGGCATAGCTGCACCGTGCCCTTCACGATCTCGGTCACCGAGAAAGGGCAGGGAGGTGGGGGCCCGAGCTGCACCGTCGGAATTGTGCATCTCACAGCTCCCATCCGCGCTAGACAGTGGGTCGGTAAGCAAGGCGTCGCAGGCATGAAAAAAAATTCACAGCATATCCACGTGGTGAATGATGATGAGTGGGGCGAAGCTCCGGGGAGAATCATTGGTAAACCGTGAATGTTCCGTGTAATGCCCCATCAATCATCATATGAAGAGTGAGAAACACTGTGTGTATATTACCAAACATCAAACCTTTATTTTTCTTAATTAGATGATGCTTGGCTTGCGTTGTCCCTTCATTATCACGGCTTTATAGTCCGTGAAGTGAAGGGACAGTGGTTCTTGTACGGGTTGCAACTGGAAATTAGAAAATACCAGGTCTATACACATCCCTCGGATGGTCGTCGGTTTCATATGATCAAAGGATGTGCACGTGAGAGCATATTTGGCTGCCATATGTGTATAAACCACTCATTGTTCTTTTCGGTAATATCGACATTCAGGTCACCAACTAACACAAATGGTCTATTCTTGTACTTGTCATAATTACACAATGCCGTGTAACACGGCATTGTGTAATTGTGTGTAATTGTGTGGTAGTGCACGGCGCGACAAGCCGCAGCCGTGCGGCTTGTCGAGCAGCTTCGGCTTCGCGGGCTCGAACGGCGGAATCTGCTTCGCGGCGTCGACGTGCAGCTTCGGCCTCGCGGGCTCTCACCTCAGGATTCTGTCTGCGAGCGCGCGCTGCCGCCGCCTTCCGTGCCCTCCGTTCCGCAGCCTTGTCTTCCATGGCGACTCCGAGCTAAAGAGAAAGCGTGCCAAGAGGGAGCCTCATGGCGCGTTACTTCTGAAATGTTGTCTTCGGGTGTCGTTGAAAACACGAGACGTAGTAAAGAAGAAAGAATGCCACACAGGCGAACACGCACGAGAGTCTCACTCGTCAACGTCTTCTTCTACTGCATACCAGAACGCGCGCTTCTCACGAACTAGAGGTGGCTACTACAAGCAAACCTACAAACGGAGGATGGACAGACCCACGGCATAAGGATCTTCGCCCCTAAAAGCGGGCGAAAGAGACTCGTCAACTTCGCACACCACTCCGACCAGGATCGCTGCCGGACGCCTTCGTAGTCCGTGCCGGACGAGGTTCGCGCTTGCGGTTCGATGGTCGTAGACTGCGCCATTGTAAGGAAGAAGAGAACAGAGACAGCACCCTTGCTGCGGGCCGGCTGGTCTTCTTCCCCTTCGTCTTTTCCCTCTTCGCCCTAGCCGAGCATGCGTCCGCGTGCCCGAGCACCGCTGTATTCATTACAATATATATATATATATATATATATATATATATATATATATATATATATATATATACACACACACACAATATCAATGATATCAATATATATATACAATATCAATATCATTGATATTGTGTATAACAAGAAAAACGAGCCCTTAAAATGTCCACTTCTTTCTTTCATTCATATAATATATATATATATATATATATATATATATATATATATATATATATATATATATATATATATATATATATATATATATATATATATATATATATATATATATATATATATATCCCTCTGTCTCTATATCTGTAGTCGTTCTCCCATCCTTCTTTCTCTCCTCCTCAGCCTCACAATACCCTTTCCCACCACCTTGCTGTACTATACAATACAAGGATTTCCTCTGCTCTGCCAGCGTGCCTGGATGGACGAGTGGTTACAACGCTCGCATTCGGATCGTGAATACGCGAGTTCGAATCTCGCCTCGGCAAAAAAAAAATTTTTTTTCGCCTGCAAATTATCTCTTTCTATCTCTGTTTCACTCTCTCTGCACTCGTTCTCTCGCCCATCCAGTTATTAAGGCGAAAGCCTTAGGTGCCTCATCAAACGCGAAATTTGACCGTCGGCGTCCCGCGTCGGCGGCGTCTCGCGTTCCGTTGGCGTCGGGGGCGAGTGATGCAAAATATCATCACCAGATGACGTCACAGATCGTCGAAATTTGTGATGTCGTTATGACGTCATCACGGCGTCACAGTGGTGTCACGTGACGTAACGCCACATGGTGACGTCATCCCATCTCATCGCATTTTAGTCAAAAGTGGTCCAATCTCGGAGGCAATGCAAAACCATCTGAGGTGTCGCCGATCTTGGAGGCAATGCAGAACCACGTTAGGTGCAGAAAGCTTTCGAAGGGTGGCGGGGCAGCATCAATACATCTAAAATACATCGGCTGAGAGGAAAAAGAATATGGCTTTTGCCTTCCAGTCATCATAAGTGAATGCATAAGGACCCTGTGAGTTTTTGCATCCCTTACCGGACAAATTGGCGCACGTCTCCTGGTAGCGAAGCAGAAGAAGACGATGAAGTAGTGCCGGTTCATGATGATGATTGTTTTCTATCTACGACACGCGGCCATCCTCGAGTATAACAACTCTACTGTAAATGTCACACAGTCCTTTAGGCATTCGCCTTACACGACTCGAAGGCTAAAGCCATTTTAGGTGCGAAGCACCTTAGGGTCACGGCTTGTCGGCGCCTAATGTCGTCACGGTGTGTCATGTAGTCACGGTCCATCATAAACGGCTATGCGCCACAAAAATTGGGTAAATCCCACTACTCGCCACCGGTCCACTAAAAAAGAAGAAGGCAACAGTTAGCCCAACAAATTGCCGATGACGTTAGTGGATCTGAAACACCCTTTCCCTATGTGCCGTAGGGAACTAAAACAGGGCATGTAGGGAAGAAGAAGAAGAAGAACCTTGGGGTAAGCTGCATTCCGACGCACTTTTCAGACGATGTTAGTGGAGCGGAAACGCCCTTCCCTACATGCCCGGTTTCAGGCTTGGCACCACTAGTGCCGCGTCAAAGAAATCTCTCTCAAAACACCGCATGCTTCGCCTCTCCCCAGGTTTACGTTAGTGGAGCTGAAACACCTTCCCTACATGCTTTGCCCCTCCCCAGGTTTTCACCTTACGCAAGTTTTCTTTTAGGGGCGAAGCTCCTTAAAGCGGCAGCCGTTCGTCCCTCGTAGTTGTCGTAGTCGTAGTGCGTAACCAGTCGTAACGCTAGTACCAGATCTTGACCTCTAAGGTGGTGCCGGTGGGAGATTTTTCCTGTGCGTTGTTGAACAATAAAAAATTCGCAGCGTGCGCGTTAACTAAAAACCGAATTCTTCTGTCTCTCATTCCCCATTAGCAGCCATTGGCATGTTCCAGTAGGAAACGTTAGTAGAAGTAGAAGTGTAAGTGTTAGCTAAAAGCCGACTTCTTCTGTGTCTCATTCCCATTAGCAGCCATTGTTTACCTACAAGGTAGTGCCTGGTGAGATTTCTCCTGTGCGTGATTAAACAATAAAAATTTTTGTTTAAAACGCCGTTGATTGATGAAATAAACCAACGAAAGACGCCAGATGTTTTCTAAAAGCAAAACGAAAGAACGCCAGATGTTTCTAAAGCAAAACGAAAAGACGCCAGCTGCTTAACGAAAGACGCCAGATGTTTTCTAAAGCAATGGTTTTCTAAACAATGAAAATTCACAGCGTACATGTAAAATTAAAGTGAGCTGCAAGTCGTCATAACTCATCGAACCTTTAGTATGAACGCGCCCGATCTCACGTCGGTGATGATGTACTGGGCAGAATTCACGGAAGATTCGCGGTTTACCGATGTACCTCCGCAGCTTCGCCCACTCATCATCATTCACTCCGTGGATATGCTGTGATTTTTTTCTCCTCACTCGATTGTACACCCCCTACACATAGAGAATACATACCGTACTCTTATGCATCTGTCACGTGGTTGAATAAAAGCAAACTCGGCTATGTTAGAATAGGGAGCCGTCCCGAAAACAAAGATGAATGTAGCGCACAATCCACACAATCTCCACGCTTGGAAGATATGATCAGTGATTTGGCTGTTCCACCACTGAGCATACGCCGGGATTGTTGATGGAGCCAATTCGTATAAGTGGTGCTAGCTGCATGTCATACTGAACAACCGTCAAGATCACTCTACTCATGCGAAATAGTGTGCAATTAATTACACTACCAATATTGGCAATTTCAAATCGGTAATAAAACGGGGATTAAAGGCTTTGTCTTCGGCACCGACTCTTTAAACTAATGCTCGTGATGCGAGCATGCATGATGAGAGACAAAAAATATTTATTTATTTTTACACTACCGAGAACCATAACGAGAAAAACTTACAGGGTCTCTTATGCATTCGCCTAAGATGACTCGAAGGCGAGAGAGAAAGAGAGAAAACAAAAATTACTTAAAGTAGAGAAGTTTCGGGAGCCGATGGTGGTGGCCCCTGATGAGCGGTGTCCTTAGTCCGGGACACCGCAAGACTCAGCCCCATTGGACTTCTTGGTGGTTCAGGAGGAAAGGAAAAAGGCACCTAATTTCTGTCTGCCCATAGGCGACACGGCGCAGTGCCCTATAGGAGTGGGGGTAAGGGAGGATAAAAGAAAAAAAGAAAGAAATAGGAAAGGAAGTGATCGGATGTCCATAGGCGCGACGAAGAGAGAAGACAGGAAAGATGGGGCAGCCGGTCACAGGAGTTCAAGGACGGGACCACGATCAGCCAGAGGCACGATGCACGTCGGTGACGAGGCGGCGAAGGCCCCGTCGTTGAGAGGCGCATGGCATGGCGGACGAGGCAACCGTCACGGAGCGTCGACGGCGAGAGGCACGAGCGCGTCCTGAACGGGCGAACGGGGCATCGCGGGCGACACGTCCGTCTCTCGTGAAATCCTCCGAGCAACCCCCTCACAGGGTCCCGGAGATAGAGAGAGAGAGAGAGAATAAAATTTATTTAAAATAGAGAGGTTTCGGGAGCCGATGGTGGTGGCCCCTGATGGTCGATGTTCTTAGTCCGGGACACCGCATGACTCAGCCGCCACTCTCGCCCATTGGACTAGGCATTCAGTACAGTACGTTGGGCATTCAGCACAGAGCAGTCGCGGAGAGTGGTCTCCCATGCCTCTCGCATGGGGGAAGGGGGAAGAGAGGGGTTTTGGGTGCATGCCCTCACGATGTGAAAGACGTCTGATGTCTCCCCACAGTGCGGCCACTTTCCGTCTGAGTTAGAGTCCCGGAAACGAATTACTGCGGGGCAGCGCTGAGTGTTGGTCTGTAGCCTGCGGAGAATTCGCTCATCCGCTACACTCAGACCCATAGCAGGGTCAGGGTAGAGTCGATGACGCTCTCGAAAATAGAGCAATATTTCTTTACAAATTAGTAGTGGTGTCCTGTTCTCCGCGTCCTCAAGGTGTGGGGAACGAGACGCCTGGGAGCAGGGGCGTAGCCAAGGGGGGGGTTGGGGGGGTTCAAACCCCCCCCCGAAATTTTTCAGTTTCGCTTGCGTATATAGGCACGCACACATACAAACGCACGCACGAACATACATAAAGTATGGTTGAAACCCCCCCCCCCCCCCCGAAAAAAATTTCTGGCTACGCCCCTGCCCGGGAGGTAAGCGCTCGGGCCATGGCGTCTGCAGTCTCATTATCCAGCAAACCCTGGTGTCCTGGTGTCCAGATAATGCGTTTCGACTAGATGTGATCAAGGCGAAAGCCATCTTCTTTTTCTGTTTCTCCTCAATCCATTGTGCTACCCCCTCCTGCCCCCCCCCCCCCCTCCAAGAAAGCTTTCTGCACCCAACGTGGTTTTGCACTGCCTCCGGTATCGGAGTCATTGAAAGCTTTCTGCACCTCTCGTGGCCTTGCAGTGCTTCCGGGATAGGCCCACCTTGGGCCAGGCGACGACGTTATGTGATGACGTCATCGTGTGACGTCAGGTTATGTGACGTCACAGCTTTTGGCGACCTGTGACGTCGTGATGATTTCTTTTTTACATCACTCGTGATGGTGGCGACGGTCACTTTTCGCGTTTGATGAGGCATCTAAGGCTTTCGCCTTATGAAACAACAACAATTTGACATGCACGCTGCAGTCTTTCGTGTTACATTCGTTGACCTGAATGTTCCGGGGCACAATAGTACATATTTAACAGCGGCAAAGTATCCAGCTCAGGAAAGTTTACTCTCGCTCCTGATATTTAATGGCTATTTTTGCTTCGAAGTCGCAGAACGGTATCGCAGCAGTGTGTGCGATAAGCCTTCGCACCTCTGGATTACGAGAGCTTCTTGTGTAGCCTTGGGGCCTTGGCTCTTTGCCTTGTATACCCGAACACCAGCATCAAAAGAGTCTCGGAACGTGCATGCCTTGGGTCCACGAGCAGCGACAACGAGCACTCAATTATACGGCTCAGCCTGTTTTTATTGTCCGCAGCACCGTCATAAAGAGAGCGGAAGAGAGGTTTCGGTGGCGCTCATTTCAAAAAAAAAAAAAAGCGTAGCGCGTTCGTACCATTCGCGAATGACGGCAGACTGCCGGCCAGTTGGCTCGGGAATTGGCTGCCACTCTCTTTAGCATCTCGCTTATACGATGTTCCCGAGGGGTCCAATAAAAGCGCTCGCTCCGTTGCTTCGTCACGCGGCCCGCCGAGTTATAGTGACAGTATCTCGTGCGACACGTCACGGTTTTAGGTGGGAGACGACGCAAGGTCGCCGTATAAAGGGAGCCCATTGTGCTTGCTAAGCACTGACGAGGCAGAAAAAAGCGGACGCTGAAGCAAATGATTATGGTCTCGTTTCTATTCTCTTTCCCAACTCGCCTTGAAGAGGTCACAGCCATTAGTTACCTTTGACTTTCACTGAATAACGTGTTGTCTATCGTTCTTTCTACTCACCGTTTGTAAATAATTACTTTAGACAAAATTCACGATAATCCAATCACTTCATGCGCCTGTAAACTCTTCTTCTATCCTTCCGTTCGTCTGTCTGGTATCTATCTATCTATCTATCTATCTATCTATCTATCTATCTATCTATCTATCTATCTATCTGTCTGTCTGTCTGTCTGTCTGTCTGTCTGTCTGTCTGTCTGTCTGTCTGTCTGTCTGTCTGTCTGTCTGTCTGTCTGTCTGTCTGTCTGTCTGTCTGTCTTGTCTTGTCTTGTCTTGTCTTGTCTTGTCTTGTCTTGTACTATATGGTGGGCATCCGACTTGTGCGCATCCGCCTTTGAGGAGGAGATGCCACTGCCTTCTAAAGTTGTATTCGAGAGAACGTACTTGTAAGTGTGCCCGTGTACCTTAGATTGGGGCGCTCAATAAAAAGCTCAGTGGCGGTCAAAATTAGACCGAAATTAAACCCTTTACAGCGTGCCTCGTAATCATGTCGCTGTTATTGTCCCGCGTCTCATATACGCTATTTGGAACTCTGTACCACGAAGCGAACTAAGTATGTCTGCCTCTCTTTTTGAGTTGCATCCTGTAAGCATGGGATGAGTGCGGGCATTTGCCTAGAGGGACATTAATGGGAAACAGAAACAAAGTTTACGCTGATAAATTATTGCCCGGGAATGCTACGGCTGTTAATTTTGCCATCATAGGTTTGCAGTTAAAAGAAAAATTAAGGTCACTGTTTTATTTCCTAGCTTCGCACCGAAAGCCGGGTATCTGAATGTGAGGGCACGTATACAGTATCTTGATTTTGACCACACTGGCTAAATAAAGCTTCCTGAATCTTGCTAAGTCTCTAGTCCCCTTACGACAATACTTAAACCATTTTTTAAAAGTTCGGAGCACTTTAGGGGTCCGGGCTGTTGTCTCATATCACCTCATGTCATATGCTGTCATCTGTCTTCTCATGCCGTCGCTTGGCGTCACGCAGGGAAAACCATCGCTGGCATAACCATGTATAGCATAGCCATGTATATATAGTATAATGTAACAATGGGCGGGAAAGGGAAGTCAGGGTGAGAAGGATGGAAAGGATGAGGAGAGAGGGTAAATCATAGCATAACCATGTATGGCGTCACGCAGGCAAAGCCATGTATAACATCGCCATGTATATAGTATATAGCAAAGGGGCGGGAAGGGAAATTGAGGGTAAGGAAGATTTGAAGGAGAGGGGGAAAGGGTAAAGCATAGCATGGCCGTTTGTAGTAGAGTATAGCAAAGGGGGCGGTATAGGGAAGTGAGGGTGAGAAGGAGTGATTGGAGGGTAAGGACGAGGGAAAAGAGGAGGGGAGAGGGCGCCATGGCATAACAAATGAAGGTTTACATTCCCGTCATGAACGCCGAGCAGACTGCTCGATTACAACGCCAGCGCGGTGCCCGTGAACGCCAGCGTCGCCGAAGGGCAGTCCAATCAGTGCTCCTCACTTCATATAGCTTTCACGTTGGGTGTAACTGCGGTCGCCGATGACGTCATCACCAAGGTACGCGGCGAGGGCGTCCACCGATACCATATACGGAAATAAAGCGCTGCATGAACAGAGGCCTGTTCCTACGCCCCTACGCGCTGTTTCCCGCGGTCTCCCGGTTAGCGAGGCAGTCGAGCTATGCTCCGTCTGCGGTGGTTGATGTGAAATTGGCTGCACGAAATCGTTCGCGCCAGCCACGCTACTCACGGCGTTCTTTTCTTAGTGTAAACCGTGTACTTGTATACAAATAGTCTCAGCCAGTTCTTTCTGCGCTCAGAATTCACATTAGGCGGTATAGTAATCATCTGTGATTTTTTTCTTCATGCCATTCCTTGTTTCATTAACGTAATGTAGTGAGTGAGACAACTTTGTCGAATATACTGCAGATCGATGGCATGGGTCTAGGCCGCGCCGAAGGCAGTAGAGAGACCCTGTCTCTCGGTAGCTTCCCCGCCTTGCTGGATCGCCCAGAGTTGGTCGTGGTCGTGTAAGCTAGTCAGTGTGGCTTTTCCAGCAAGCTCCCAGTTCGTCCGGGTTGACTGCAATTCCCTTCTGTACTATTTCACAGTCCCAGAGTATATGCTCTAGGGTGGTTCCTCTATCATCACATAATTTACATTTGGTACCGGGGTATAATTCCGGATTCGTTCGGGTAAGATGTGCCGAGTTCGTATAGGTTTAAGTGCGCCCCCAGTCAAGCGCCTGAGACTTATCCAATTTTGGGCTAGGAGGTGGATGTATACACCTCGAGTTTCTAAAAAATCGGGTTCCAGAAATCGGGTTCCAATTTACTTTAATTTAATAGCCGAAAGTGTTCTCACTTTGGGACCTTCCTGCTTTGCGCGGTGAACGCTGCTATTTGTGCGCGCGCATCAGATGTTCTTACTTTCCTTCTTCCTTTCTCTATTATTTTCATCCCTTCGCCCGTGTAGGGTAGCAAATCTGGTGCAACCTGGTTAAGCTCGCTGCCTGTCCTTTTCCTCGCTCTCTTTGTCTTCCTTTCTCTCTCTGGTAAATAAATATCTAGGCCCTTTCGGAGACACTGAAAAATATGTGACCTAACCGCGACTACGAGGAGCCCATCCCGGTCTCGTGTGAGTATATATGCGGCCATCCTTAATTACTACAAGGGACTACGCGTATCTACTCCCTCCCCCACAAGAAGCTCACAAAGGATGAAATTGCCAACTGGCGCTTAATCCAGACCGGAACGTATTGAAGCTTACATTTTCTCAATAAAATGCGCCCAGCAGAATACCCTGCGCTCTGCCCATGGTTCTTTGAGAAACCCACACTAATACACACTACATGGACCTGCCGGGCCATCTCCGGCCGGCCCCCCATTGACCAAGCGAGTGTGGAGCGGTGGGAGGAGTT
The DNA here is from genome assembly GCF_013339695.2 of Rhipicephalus sanguineus. NCBI lineage: Eukaryota > Metazoa > Arthropoda > Arachnida > Ixodida > Ixodidae > Rhipicephalus > Rhipicephalus sanguineus. Next base: position 102,608,718 of record NC_051184.2, read on the forward strand.
GCTGGCCAGCGATAGCCTTGACGATCAGATCAGTTTGATCAACAGGGAACGCAGGGCGGCAACTGCCTGTGGCGTCCTGGACTGAGGGCAGCCAGCACTGCTGGAGTGGGACTTGCGAACCAAACTGGCCCCGCACCACCAACCCATTTCTGTTAATAAATGTTTCTACTCCCTTAGATGCCTCATCGAACGCGAAATTTGACCATCGACCATCGTACCGCGGCGTCGGCGTCGACACGACTGATGCAAAAATATCATCATCACGTGATCACGTCACCATGTAACCTCATCATGACGTCACAGAGCGCCAAAATTTGTGATGTCATGACATGACATCGACTCTTGGTCAAAGGGAGGTAGTGCAAAACCAGGTGAGGTGCAGAAAGCGTTCGGAGGGGTGCGGGGTAGGATCGACTGAAGAAGAACAAGAATATGGCTTTCGCCTTCGAGTCGTCTTAGGCGAATGCATATGGGACTCGGTGAGTTTTTTTTAGGCGTGAAGCACCTTAGGGGCGAGGCTTGTCCGTCCATCCGCGTCCGGCCGCCGCGGTACACGAAACCGAAACCGACAGCGCTCGCGCCAAGGAGAAGTCTTCTTCCTCTTGTTGGCCGAGGCTTGTCCATTCATCCTCGTCCGGGCGTCACGGTACACGAAACCGAAACCGACAGCGCCGTGTACAATCCAAACCGAGAACATCTGTGAAAAAAAGGTTAACAAAAGGCGAACAAGCACAAAAATAAAATGACGAAACACCGTAAAAACACCAGCATTAAGCGCCTATCAGTCAAGCATATGACAGCACAAGGCACGCTGCAGTGAAAAATACACAAGAGTCACGGATGATTTACGGTAACACCGAACGATCCTCACGTACATCTCCCACTCATCATCATTCACTTCGTGGAGAGGCGAGGATTTTTTTTTTTTTGCTTACCTAGCGTCTTCTCTTGGCGAGAGTGGTGCTATTGGTATTCTGCCAGTTTAATTTACTAACACAAGATTTTTTTTTGTCGCTCTTTAGCGTTTCTTGAAGCGCTGTACACCACACCGGAGACGGAGCGATGATTGTGATGCTACCGTCATCTGGCGGCACGCAAGATACGTCGCTTGATTTGCCCTCAGCGTTCTGCGCTTGGACCTTGAGCAAACAACGACAGTTGGCCGCCTTCGCACCGTCAACTTCCCGGTGAGAAACTTTTCGCATGACGGCGCCTGTGTCACCTGCGAACAGTGAGAATATTTTAGCGCACACTAAAAGTACTGTGAATTATGTGGGACAAGTTGTGGTGCGTTTAAGCCTGGAATTTCGCGATAATTATGATAGTGACATTCATGACGATGATTCTTGCTAAAAGGCGTCCCTTTGAAACGCAGTGGTCACATATAGGTATCTATGGCAAATCATTTCCTAGAAGCCTGCCGGAATAAGTAAGGTTAATAATATAATAATTGCTGGGGTTTTAAGCCTGAAACCACGATATGATTGTGAGGGACGCCGTAGTGGAGGTATTTAGAAATTTTGACCAACTGGTGTTTTGACCATCTCGTGACCAGCCGGGATTCGATCCCGCGACCTGCGGGTCAGCAGTCGAGCGCCATAATCACTAGGCCACCTTGCCGGGTGGGAAGTAATGTTCATAAAAGATCAAAAATGTTCATCGACTCGTTTGTAGCACAGTGTTATAGAGGAAATTCGTACCAATTTCTCAATTTTCGAAACGTAACTATATCACCTGCTTTAACTAGCTATAGATGTAACTATATATCAATCCCGATCCAGCATTCTGCCTATTCGTTCGTTATCTCGATTTCCGAGCATGCAGTTGAAACCTCTACGATCCCCTGAACTTCTGTCTTTTTGATGTTTAAGAACGTGCACATGTAGAATATATATTAAGGCGAAAGCCTTAAAGGGGTCATGAACCTTGGGGGAATTATTGGGAGAATTGTGGCATCTAAGCCAATGGCATTTTTATATTTTTACCTCTGTTTGTTATCACCTTGATACGTAATAAACAATATAAAGTACTAACAAAAGCAACTGAAAACAATGTGCTATCGATACACTACCTCTTTTTTTATGCAGCAAATTCAGTTGGTTTGTATTGCCCCCACAGCAAAACAATGCAATGGTGGGACTAAACTTTAAAATTTTTTTCTCGACTAAAACAAAAATTACTTTGATTAAACTTTTTCTAGGCGAAGTTGTTATATGATTCTCAATCGTACGCGCTATTCCGCTTATTTTTTCTTGGACCACCTTAGGGTGCCACAGACGTCTCAACATAGGCCAATGTAGTCTTTTTGCCAAGTTTAGGATTTTATTGTAGAGCCTATGCGCCGTACTCAGGCAAAACAAAATTTTAGGTCATAGTAAGTTTTATGGAGAGTTCTATAAAAAGAATTTCTGCATTTGATCGATAATTACCTTTTGTAAAGAAATTCCTGAATACACGACAACTTACTCAACTTTACCTACGCGCTAAAAAGTAAAAAATATAAAGCTACTAAGGAACTGTCCTATAATGAAATCACGGTGCTAGAAAAACGCAAAAAAGCCAGTGTTGAAAGAATGCCTGGAATGGTCTATTTATAGCGAATTTTTTTTCGTACCTGGTTTTCCAACATTCCGTGAAGTTCAAATGGTGCTCACGTGCCCAAAAAATTTTTGCCGCTCAAATTATTTTGAGCTTATATAGCTTCATTGCAGTTGGGAAACAGTTGTTGTTTTTAAATATGGCAAATCGTGAACAGCACGATGTTGCACTTACTATCGCTGTTCCAAGAAGTAGCGAACATAAAGCACTTTAGACTCATAGTTTCACTTCAGCGTCTCTGGCATGACTTCGTGCTCGGAAGTGCGTTTCGCTTTTTTTGCCTGTTTATCACTCGTTGTCGTTTACATACGCGTTTCTGAGACTCTATGTATCACAGCTTGCACTGTGCCGAGACGAAGAAATTACGTTTGCGTGATGCGACTACGTAATTTGTCTCGTTGGAATTCATAGTTTCCAATTGCTTTTTCTTCAGGACGGAAACGTTTTCGGAGTTTTCAAAGAGGCGAGAACTGATGCATTTGCCCATGGAGGGGTTAACAACTATAGAATCTGCTTTCTGCGTAGTCTCGATCCGCAACTTCAAGTGAACCAGCTGTATATTCTCCCCAATGCTTTCTTTCGGTGCGTGAATATTATATGTACTTACAACTGAAAAAAGTACTCTTCGTGTTTATGTAGTATCTCTGTAATTACCTATGGAAAAACAGCTCGATGAACCTTCATGTGCAGACATGAGACAGTTTTTTTTTTCTGGTGAGCCTTGAGCATTGCAAGTGTCTTATATGCAGGATTTCACTGTTTGTGTTTATCACAACGAAGTCTTCGGTGTACCCGGCATGACATTCTCCCTTCAGTAACGTTATCTTACAGCTACTCATTGTATTCGCGGTGAAAGAAAAGCTGTGTAGGAGGCCTATTTCACCTGGCCGTTGAGTAATACGCGCTTCTTAGAATGTTAAGTGCTGCTGCACCAGCTAACTCTCAAGTAGCGGTCATGTACCGAATAATGTGTCTTCCTCGTTTTAGTGCAATGTACTACTTACTCTGCTAAATCTGATTTTTCATATTGTTTGTCAGTAGTGAAGGTATCCAGCATTCCATGTATATTTGTGCAACATCTGGGCAAATATGGAACTGGTTGATTTGTGTTTCGTATCAGTACAACGGTTATTAAGTTGATCATTGCATCATTATTTCATATTTAGGTATTTTGCGCACCCTTATTGTTTTTGCCGTGCACTGACATTTCGCTTGCATTTCTTTAAATTCCATGACTCTTTCCCACCAGAACTCCTGTGCACTTTGGTCAGTATTTCACTAAACAAAAATCGTGTTCCTTGTACCTGTATACGTCAAAGGGCCTACACGTTTCAATGTGTTCGTTTTTTTAACTTATAATTTCTGAGCTTTACAATGAAGTTTTGTGTTGTTTAATCATGGACACACTGTGCATTCTTCCCTTCTGTTCTTCTCCTGAACTTGTATCGTGCCCCCATTATATGCAAATCTTGAGTTTCAGAAACGGAGCAATAAAACGAGGCCAAAGATATGTTGTGAATGGAATTCACCGCTTACGCTCAGGCACATGCCGACTGCGTGCATTCGAACGCACTGCGTACCACCAGTGAGCTGACAAACACGAATGCGCGAGCCGCCAACCGCAGCACGCGCGCGCAGGCGAAAAAACAAAAAAAGGCGGCGTAAAAAAAAGAAAGAAAATAAACGCGCGTCGCGCAAGAAAAAAATAAAAAAAAATCACAGCATATCCACGGGGTGAATGATGATGAGTGGGGCGAAGCTACGGAGGGAATCATCTGTAAACCGTGAAACTCTTCCGTGAAATGCGCCCAGTACATAATATAAAGAGTGTGAAACATCGTGTGTATATTAAACATCAAACTTTTATTGTACTGTTGGTTTACGTGGTCCCTTCATTATCACCTGTGATCGGTGAAATGCAAGGAAGAAGTCCGCTCCCGAGCGAAAGAGCGCCAAGAGCGACCGCATTCCCCGCTCGCCCTGTGCGAATTAAAGGCAAGGCTAGAGGGAAGACAGGACGCGCGTTCCACGACGCGAGGTCGGTAGCATGCCCAACGAAAGCCAACGGAACGCGATCGTGCAAGTGCTCCGGCTTCGCATCGCCTCATGGTTCCATTTAGCGTCCCAAAACCAAACATATTGCTCAAGGTGTGCCTTGCGTTTTTCGTAGAAATAATTTCCTTTATCATGTACATTAAGACGAAAAGTTGAAAGCTCACTAGAGTGTATCGCCCGCAAAGTATGTCTTTTAGTGTGATTTAACTCTCGTACGGCAGGGTCCTCGCGCCGTTGCCGGTCCACCTCGCCCGTTGACGATCGGGCGAGGTGGCTAAATACAACTACTACTACTACACTTTAAGAAAAACATCTGGCGTTCTTTCGTTCTGCTTTTACAAAACATCTGGCGTCTTTCGTTGGTTTATTTCATCAATCAACGGCGTTTTGAACAAAATTTTTATTGTTTAATCACGCACAGGAGAAATCTCACCAGGCACTACCTTGGAGGTAAACAATGGCTGCTAATGGGAATGAGAGACAGAAGAAGTCGGCTTTTAGCTAACACTTACACTTCTACTTCTACTAACGTTTCCTACTGGAACATGCCAATGGCTGCTAATGGGGAATGAGAGACAGAAGAATTCGGCTTTTAGTTAACGCGCACGCTGCGAATTTTTTATTGTTCAACAACGCACAGGAGAAATCTCCCACCGGCACCACCTTGGAGGTCAAAGCGTAAGACTTGTTACTCACTACTACGATCACGACGACTACGAGGGACGAACGGGTGCCGCCTTAAGGAGCTTCGCCCCTAAAAAAGAACGGCGCGTGGCATGGGAGGGCGAGAAGAAGCGAGCGCGCAAACAAACAAACAAACAAAGGACAAAAAAAGAAAAACCGTTGCGCGGCATGGGAGAGAGAGGGGGCTAGAAGAAGCGAGCTGCAGTTGCTACTGTTGCCCTGACGACGTAACTTACGTTATCGTTACGCAAGCGCCGCGATAGTTCGGCTCCCGGCGAGAAGGGCCATAACTTAATGGGACTCTTGGCGCTCTTTGCGCATAGCAAAGCCTTAACTTATTTGACACCCTCGTTGTAAATATTTCTATCAGGTTCACTTGCGCATTTGATTTTTTTTATATTCTTTCTTTTCATTATTATTTCCTCCCCTCTCTTCTTTAATCTACACAGAGTAGCATGCCGGCGGTATAACGACGCCGGCAAAAATCTCTGTTTTTCTAATAAAGTGTCTCTCTCTCTTGCGCTAGCGTCGGCGGGGCATGTGAATTTCACAAACCAATGGGAGGTATACCAAAAAACACCTCCCTGGCAGAGGCCTTAGCGAGTAGCACGCACATTTTCAACACTTTTCTCCATGTGTCTGGCCAAATATTTCAAATATTTTTTCTAAGCTACACACAACATTATAAGGGTCAGTACCTGAGGTTCGCTAAGAAATGCGTCGCATTTAAAAAGGGAGGCGATTAAATTGTAAAGACTTTATTTACGTCCTACAGGACGCGCTTAGCGCGTAGTGGGAGTCTCCCACGTAGGGACCGACAGAGAATACCTGGCGGCGGCTTCATGGGCCTGCTAGACAGCCCATTGCTGGTCAGCGAGAAGCGAGCCTTTGAGGGACGTCTGCCACTTGTCTGAGGTAGAGCCGGGATGAGCTGAAAGCAACATTTCCTCTACTATGGAAGAGCGTTAAGTTTTCCCTGTGGAACGTGTGTTTAGAAAAAGTTTATTTCATCGTAGGACGCTACGAACATTTAGAAACGGTGTCAGTACAACAAGAATATTAACATACACAAATGACGAAACACGATACACATAAAACGTTCTAACAGAAATGTCGAAGTCCACAGGGCGTCCCTAATGCATGCTACTAAGAACTAGCATACGCACACTTATCACAATATATACAATGTACATGATCGATGTATATACACAGTACACATGACTTGATGAACATGCCAGCAAATATGCACAGCAGTATGTGCTTAGAAAAATTTATTGTATCACAGACGGCTAACATCAATGACAATTTAACATGACGTTTTCTTGTTAGAAATACGCTCACGAGAAAGACAAAACGTAAACGCTGACAACAAACTGTTCCGCCAATGGAGCCAAAAGAACTGGCGGCGCTAGCTACATGTCACAATAAAAAACCGGCGAGATTGCTCTGCTCACGCCAACGGCTCTGCAATCAAACATAGTACGAATGTTCGTAATCATCGAATCGATAGTAAAACAATGATAGAATGCTTTATCTTTGACGTCAACTCTTTAAGCTAATTCTCTTGATACGAGCTTTCTTTGTAAAATAGAGATAGGAAATGTTCATTTATTATTAGACTTAAAGCTATTTTGAAGGAAGCTGCGTGAGTGGAATTTCACTCAGTGGCATGAGTGACGTTCAAGTGGTGACGTTTACTTGTGCCGTGCCGACATTAGAGGCTTTTATCAAGGCCGCTTGTGACAAATTGTCGTGATCGCTGTCGTTGCCAGCAATCCTCCTTTTAGATGCGAAGCATCCTATGGCGGAGTTCAATCCGGTGGTGTGCGTCCGGACCACCCTTACTGCGCATGCGCATCCCCTCTTCACACACATCCTCTCCCCTCCC
>NC_051184.2:102616042-102659535 GCF_013339695.2 Rhipicephalus sanguineus
CGGACGGCATGACGACGCTGGCCGCGCTGCGGCCGCTTTGCGAGCCCGCGCCGCCGCGATGCTATCTTCGTTCGTCGAAGTGCAATTAATGACAGCTACTGTAGAAGAGAGCGCACCGGGGGAGAGGAGAGCGAGCGGTTTTATCTCTTGAACTATAGCGCCGCTAGCGGTCTCCACTCAAACTAGAGCACGCGCCGAAGTGGAGAGCGCGCTCTACCGCACGTCCTTATCTCCGGCATTCCTTTCTACACACCATGCGCGAGCTCTCCTCTAGTGCCAACAGTCCGTTCCCTTCTTTCTTTCATACATCTGGTGACACGCGGGGCACTGGCTACGCCGACGGGACGCCAGGGGGACAGGCCTCGTTCATAAGCTGCTGCTCATGTAAAACGCTGGTGCCACGCGAGCAGGCTTAAAAAAGGAAAACATACAGGGTAGCAATAATATTAATAATATCTGGGGTTTAACGCCCCAAAACCACGATATCATTATGAGAAATGCCGTAGTGGAGGGCTCCGGAAATTCCGACCACCTGGGGTTCTTTAAAGTGCACCAAAATCGCAAATACTTTTGCCTCCATCGAAAATGCAGCCGCGTGGCCGGGATTCGATCCCGCGACCAACTCACAGGGTCGCTCATGCATTTGCCTAAGACGATTCGAAGGAGAAAGCCATTTTCTTCTTCCTTTTTTTATCACTCACTGTACTGATCCTCTCCTTCTCACCTCCCAAAAGCTTTCTGCACACAATGTGGTTTTGCACTGCCTCAAAGATCGGCCACCTTTGACCAAGAGACAATGTCATGTGGTCAAGTAGTCATGTGACGTCACAAACGTTGTGATTTACGGCACCATAATGATGTCGTATTGTGACGTCATCATGTGACGATTTCGGCATCTGTCATGCTAAAGGCGACGCCGCCAACGGTGAGTTTCCGCTGTTCATGAGGAATATATGGTTTTCGTCTTCAAAAATGCTGGAGAGGAAGCTCTCGCAAAGCAATATTGCTGAAAGTGAAGGTTGCTCTTTTCCATCTTTTATCTCGGAAACATGCTTTTTCAAGGTGGTGATAGCTTAGAGATCAAGTTGCCTTGCTCTGCTAAGGTAAAGCCTAGATTAGTTCTGACATAAGATATCGCTGATACCAAGGAGAAAAACATATCGATATGAGTATTGAAGACGATCTCCAGCAAAATTTGCGTAGACATTGAGGTGTATTGTAGAAGCCTGTAACACAGAGACACGCATTGAGCACGTATGTGTCCAAAAGATTTGCCAATTTCGCGTACTGTTTTGATGACATCCGAGTTTGCCTTCGTAACTACCTGGCCTTTCTGAAGTAACCGCAGTGTTCCCTCGGCAATCATTGTCAAATTCAGCTCTACGTTAGCACGTAGCAATAAAAAACACTGGGATGCGCGTCTACATAGCAAGACGAAACGTCGCCGTGTGTGGCAATGTACAGTGCAAGACTGTGCAGCAGCAACTGCATCTGAAGGTAGAACCGGCTTTGCAAACGCATCTTATACATAAAACTGCCGCTGTGCGCTCACTAGCCGACATAAGAAAAACGATACGAATCTATATCACCGCCATTATCCCACCGGTCTCTAAAGCCCCAACGGTTTCTGAATTTCGTGGCCTCTTTTCACCCGGACATAAAGCGCTGTCTTCTGTAGCTTCGTAGACCGGCAACACACGCTAATTTGAAGTAGAGCGTGGGCGTATTTCGATATCGAAATACAAGGGATGCTACAGCTTTTCTGCGAAGACTGGCGGTGCCTCCGCTGTAGAGTACGCAGTTAAATTGTCTCTCTTTTCACGCTGCGCTAGCGTAACAACGGCGTTCATAATTTGCATCACAATGACGACACGCGCAAATGGCCGCGCCATTATAGGGCTAGTACCATCGGCACGAGGATGGCTCCTTGTGATGTCTGCATGTGACCGTCCTTGTCAAAATGCAAGCTACCATCATCGCCGTTCGTCCACACTTGCAAGATCTGCTTACCACGGCTGCACAATTTTCCCTTAATATACCTGATTTATCGGGCACAGAACACTAACCTCATTACAATGACACGGCAGCAGTTTCTCGTTTCATAGATGAGTCATAGCATGTTTGCGAACGTCGAAAACAATGAGTATTCGGTTTTTATTTGGTTGTTATGCATTACTGGATATTCGTATTCCGTTCTACTGTTTTTAGCTAAAAGACCATACAACGCAATTTTTCTTTAGTGTACTTCTGTGAAATATGGTGCAAGATATGAGTATTTTTAGGAGAAGTACAAGGTACGTTGACTAATAATAGCCTTTGCAGGAAACTAAGTGTACAAATATGTACGTGTTTTTACCAAAGGTGAGTTTTTACCGCTGTCATGGAGAAGCACGAATGTAACTAAATATCACTTTGACAACAAATACAAAAACGGAAAGAGGCGTGCCGTGATGTTGAGTGTACAGACGTAGTAAAACATCTCTATGAATGACTAGGTGTGTACAAATATACAATCAACTGCTGTAAAAGTATACATTTATTTAGAGAAAGCCTCAACGACTATTAATGGGCAGCTTCGTCCAGATTTGCGTTTTGATATTGCGATGTCGTTCCAGCTTGATGCCATATCTGTCGCAATATATTCGTGGTGAAAGGCTGTGCGACGAGGCTGTCTCAATATGACGTACTATAGCCGATGACGATAACAGTCATCTTCATTGTAAAGGAACGGACTTAGAGAGGTGAGAAAGGGCCCAACCCACTTTCCATCAGTAAACTGCTGTCGCAATAAAGTATGTTTTGTGGTACAATTCTCTCTGTGTGTAATGGGATGTACAAAAGGCAAAAGTTAACTGAAATATTCACGACCCTCCTTTCACTTCGTTTTCAAGGTAACGAACACTTTCTGACACAAACGGAAGGTCGTATTAGGGTCCCTTCTATGATATGATTGTGGTAACGTTGCACTCATGTGCTCTGGCAACGGAGTGTTCGCAAGAACCGAAGAAAGGGCGAACACATGGCCAAACACAACTGACTCGACAATCCGTCAGGAAACGTGCTTCCTTACGCATGGCTCCTGAGCAGACGAGGAGATCGTGTGAGCCACCGGGTCGATAGAAGACGTGCCCACAATGCGGAAACAGGAACACACCATACAATCGCATACAGTGGTCTGCCTCTATTTTGTGTCTCCTTAGAGGAAAACCTTATCAGATGTGCGTCATCTTCTTTTCAGGATACATTGTGTAGTTGTATGTCACCCCATAGAGGCTTGACGTTGCCTTGAGTACATCCCTTCTTTTCCTCTTTCTTCGTCGTTATGGCCATGGGCCTCACTTTAAGTCATGTGGAGGCTTCGTCCTGAAACTGACGGTTTCCATTTGTTACTCCTGCTTGATGTTTCTATCACAGGAACGTTATCAACGTAATCGCACGCGTTCCGAAAGATACGTTGCTGTGATTGAGTGCGCGAGTGGAGTGACCACGGTAAGCAGAAGGCGACGAAGATGATGTGCAGCACCTTCTGCACGCGACAGCGCAAGACAGGCGTTCTACGAATGAGTGCTCCTTACGGTAGAAGAGATTGACAGAAAGGACGGAGAAGCAAGACAGACGTGGCCGGGAGAAGGTGGCGTCCAGGGTGCGGGAGTAGCGGCTAGACGTGCTCTTGGCTAAATGTTGTTGCAGGCTCCCACAAGGCACCACATCAAGCTTCCCGATGCCTCGCGTTTTCGGATCGCCGCAAGGACGCGCGATCCAAGCCCACCTGCGCCTCCACGACGACAGCCGAGCTTTGGCTGGCGAACACCGAAAGGGCGTCTGACCATCGCCTTGCACATGGTCCGGCGCCTATATACCACCGCGTGCACTGTCGTCGCTTGAGCAGTGCCACCAGAGAAACTGCCATCGCCCTTGTGCCCGTTCTCCGGAGTCCTCACCATGGATTTATGAATGGTGAAAACCTCTCCTCTTAAACATATCACCTCATAGCGAGCTACGCTTCGCAGCCTTGTGTTATGTATGTCATATTTTACTTTGCTTGCTCTTGTACTATCTTTTAAAGACGATAGTCTTTCTTGGGGAACTTAAACGCAGAAATTTTGGTCTGTCTTTCTGTCTTCCTGTTTGTCGGCACGTCACTCGATTCAGCCACTCAGCTAAAGTTGAACCACTTGCCCAAGGGCCAGCCATCTTGAACGGCTGACTAGGATCATACTTGTGTACATTGTTGATCAAAAAGCAAACATTACGCATATCCGAGGCTCAACATCACTAGGTAAGTATTAGGTGGTGTGTTCCTTTAATAGAAAATACATAGATACGTAATTCTAGAGACCCTAGTTTCTTAAGCTGCGCTGAAAGTGCGACTGCACTGCAACTTGCCTTCCCCGTGCCCTCTGCACGAGCTCATTGTTGCGCTTCGGTTTCGGTTCAGCATTGCACTGTACGAATACGATGGGGCGCCGCTTTGGCATTCCTCTTTTACCCAGGCGACGTGTAAATAAAAGAGTGTGTGGAGAATACTCGTTGAGTGAGGACGTTTCTTCTGCTTCGGCGCTTCGCGCCAAACCGCGTGTTCGGGCTCGCTGGCGTCCCCGCTGGTCGCGTTGGTCACCGCCGGTCTTCGCCCGCTGCTGCGCCGGGACTACCAGCCCGCAACACAGCACTCCTGTTTCCCGACGTATTGCCAGATGGCGTCCATATCTCATGCAGCGCCTCTTCTATCGTATTTAGACGACATTTGCAGCGAAGCACGCTGATAAGCGGCCAATTTTTTGTCCGCTACCTTTCTTTCTGCTCACCATATATAATGTGTGTTTATTGTTCATGGATAAGCGGCCTCGTTTCTTTCATGACTGTTTTGCCATCGCTGTTTTGTTCAAATATTCAACGCTCCTATCTTCATAACAGCAGTATCGTACTCCAATAACCCATGGGAATGGAGTCGTGACTTATTACAGTGTGTGGCAGGGTTTCGTTTTGACATTTTGTGAAGCTTTACAGCACAAGGCAATTTGATAAGTTTCTTGCGTATGTCCGCCTCGAAAATGTCGAAATAGAGTTGACAAGACACTGGTACTGCTGTTTCCTTGAAAGAGCCAAGTATATTCTACGGGAATAGCAAATGCTAAACACAAAAGCATCCCTGCGCTGACACCTGCACCTTGTTAGTAACTGAAGCGCTAATCCGGTTCTCAACATGGAGAATCAGCATGAACGAAGAGCTACATTAGCACAATTTGCTGTTGACAAGCCCGTTTTTATGCGTCACAGCTTCCACGAATATTTTCTGTCACCTACGATCAGTTCGTATAAATAATCTTTAGGATTTAAAAAATAGAAAGCATCTATGTAGAATATAAACCACGGAAACACTTAAACACCAAGATATATGACACTGTTGCATCAAAAAGAACAGATCAAACGCTTCTTCTGACACACTGAACTTTGGTTGGAAGAATGCGCTGTGTCCTTGTCCTCTTACTCGTCTGTTGCCTGTTTTTTGCGCTGAACTACGTTATGACTGACACACCGGACAACCATCATTTTTAGAACCATGTATAGGTAGGATATGTCTACCAGCTGCACATGATGTGATCGCCAAACGCATGAAATACGGTTAGTATGTTTGAGCGTTCACCGAAATCTGCCATGCTCAAAGAAAGACGTATTCAAAAGAGAACTAAATGACGTATACTTGCAGAGACCAGGCAGTTTCTCACTCTAAACTATACGACATATCAGAAGCAAGTGTCTACTGAAGAGACTGTAATACTCAGACATAAAACATAGGCCATGCAAGTGCACGCAGCTCTGCACCGCACTGCATCAGAAAAGCTTAGGCGGTGATAGAACAATTTCCTTACAACTTTCTTGCCAGCGATCTTTGGAGTCAAAACCACCTTCCTTCGATAGTGGTCGAAGCAAAGAAACAATAATTACAAAAATATATGGAAGAGTTCGTGTGAGGCAAAGATCTCCACCGGGAAGCCAATATAACGCGTGTCGAAGCCAGCCGGCGCCAACGCCTGTCAGAAGCTGCGGGCGTATCTCTTCCATCCCAAACGTAATTCGTGCGAGAAAGGTCATTACTGACTCCTTCACCATTCGTCTCACGATCGGCATTGAGAGAAGCCCGTTCGAACTTTAAATGGGAGCGGTAGAGAAAGTAAAAGAAAAAGAAGAAAAAGAGCTACAAGAAAATTTCAAACGTAAACGAGCGTCTTTGCGGTCGAGGACCTCAATGTAAATAGACAGACGACGTGGAACTGCAATGCACATTCGTCGCCTGAAAGTGGAAGTGCATAAACATTGCTACGTTTCAGGGTGCCAACATAGCTTTTTAAAGTGGCATTTTTAGGCTTCCAGCTTTTGCCGAACGAAGCGAATTACTCACAGAGTCCTGTGTAGTCTTGGAGCTACTCGTCCACAAGTCGAAGCTATGTTATGGATGTCATGGTAGGTAACAAAAAAAAGATCTCAAAATCTGAAGTTATTGATAAAAGCGCAAGTTCTGCCATTTTGCTATCCTGGGCTTTTTCACCATGGCCGTATATTCTGTACCGATCGCTCTTATTGATAAATTATTTAGTTTCATCACAATCGTAAATTTTTATTGCGTTCAGAATTTGTAGGTAATTAAAAAAAAATCTCAATGCGATATTCATTGGTAATTATTGTCCAGCAAGGTGATACGGAATGCTTCATAATATACCTTTCCGACTATTCAATGCGTGACTTCTAAAATCACTCTGCCTTCGAAAAAACCTTCGCATAACTTACTTTTCCTTGAAAAATACACATTGTATAACAACTTATCACCATTTTCGCTACGGTGTGGCCTAGGCTCTCGCCCCTGCTTCCTCAATGGAATGACTTGTACTGATTTCCGGTACATCAATCAGCACTGTCTAATTTTTTTTCAGCGTAGAGAATACCATAACGCTTTCCACTTTGTTCCTTACGACATAGACTGTGGAGGCGTGAGCTATAGATAGGCGAGCCATCAAATTCTGGCAACTACATGCAGCATACCAGTGCTGGCGAGCGGAAACGTGATAGCGCGTTTGTCTCTTAATTTTGCAATGCAGCAGGCCCAGTATTTTTCAAAATTAGAATTGTTTTACGGCTGCAGAATTTACATGCCCAATCTTGTGCTATAGTATTGATTTTTCGATGACGCTACGCCGGCAAGGAACGCTGTTATTATCCATATCAATTTGCCATCTACAGGCGGTCACCTAAGGCTCATCCTAACCGTTGCGCTATGGCAAGATCTAAAGGCAGTAGTAGTTGGAAGAAAGAGTGAAAACTAAAGCAGCCTACTCCACAAAAAAACAAAAAAAGCAACAACTAATTCTCCTTTGATCTTATTACGTTTCATCACAATAGGGTCATTAGAAAACATCAACAAAAGACAGCGTGTGCATCCAATACACACGAGTGAAATAAATGACGCAGATCTTCTTTGAGATAGCGAATTAACAGCAATATAGTGCGACACGAGCGCAAGTCTAGTCTTTTATTCTGCTAAATATGGATCACGTTTGTTCAACGCATGGTCGATTCCACGAAAGATCGAAAAAGGGTGTATATTTGATGTTTCCGATTTTCCTGATAATTTTGTATGTTGTGCACATATGATTGCACAGCACGAAATCGCAGTTCGTTTTCAAATAAAAATTTTTTTCAACACAGCAAAATTCGAGAAATGTCGCCGGTTGACGACGACCATTTTACGAAGAATGCGTTTTCGTAACTTCAGAACCATGCTGGCAGCTACTCAAGCTATATATTACAAATATCTTTCTTTTTGGCGGAAGTAGAAGTAAAGAGGAAATAGCTCTTATCATTTCGTGGAATTCTGAGTAAATTATGTATTTTTAAAAATTCACGAAAAACGCTGCGTTTTTGAAAATCAGTCAAATTTGGGACGCTATGGCTACTTCTGTGAACATCTTAGCTTGTTCATATTTGCAGTATGAATAGGCCTTTATGTGAATAATGAACCTCTGCATTTGTATTTCTCTAATAATATTCAAAGTAGCAAATTTTCATGCTCGAAATGCCAAAAAGAGAAAAGTGCTCCTCCATTCAACAATCTATAATAAAAAAAACCCAATCTCAATTTTGTTCAAAGTCCCCCAAAATGTTCTCAAAGGACTGCAGAATGATATTATGAAAAAACATGTTGCATCATTTTATTAGAACAAAAGCAGAAAATGTCAAACATTGTGTTTCCAGAGCGTGGTGGCCACTGCGTAAAGGACATCTCTAGTAACAAGAAAATACAGTAACACGTCTTTTTTCTTCTCTGAGCTTCGCTAACAGCAGTAATGATCTATTGTTGGAAAGTGGGAACTGTTTTGTAAAAAAAAAAAAAAGATCGTTCCAATTAAATGCATTTGCGACACCACTTACATTCCTCGTCGACGGGCCAGCACGGACATTTCATTCCTCTGGATAATTTTTTAGTAAATGCGCTTATATAAAAGTAACGAAGCTAAACGCGAAATATGTGTAGCTGAGTCGATCATGCACTGTAAGAATGTGAGAAATCGCAAATGGCGGCAGTGGTGAACGGCGAGTACCGCAGTGCAACCTAAGCACAGCAGCCACACATTGTTTTGCCAGGCTTTGTCGCTGTGCACGAGAAAAAGCTGGGGTGTCGATTGCGTTGGTTACACGATACATTTTTCACCGCTCGTCGCTCTCCCGCCCGGTCTCTGGATCCACACCGTGCGGATCGTGTGGCCCGCGCTACAAGCACTCGTGTAAACGGAGTAGCATGCGTTAGGCGGACAGGTGCAAAGGGCGGCGCGATGGACGCCCGCCTGAGCAGACGACAGCAACGAGTACGGCTGTGCCAGTCAGCCAAACACCACCTGAAATAGAAGTTAAGCATCCAAATTATGCTTCACTTTGATGCGATCACTATCCTACGCTCTGAAGGTGGCTATGGGTAGGGGTTAGCCATGGCCGAGATTTTGTACGGACTGCCTCATGGTGCACAAAAAGAAAATTCCGCTGCAGCAGAATTTTCGTTACGTAGAAGATATCGGATCGAGACTCTTTTGCGGAGGGTCATGAAGCATAATGCGCGCTCAATTCAAGAGGGAAACCAGATCTGCCAGCACTCCTTCAAGAGAAAGAAGGATATGCAAAACAAAGCAGATGCAATGCAAACAAAACGTGTTTTGTCCGTGGCCAGAACTGCTGCCACCAATCTTCACGTAATCGATTCTTTTTAAACTCTGCATTGATCACATAAGGTTTGACAACGTACACATTTGGGCCAACAAAAACCACACCTCTTGGCGACCGCTCTCCAGAAATTCATTTCCATTCATGAAGAGACCTTGGCTTTTATACCAATCTCTCAATTCTGGCACAGCACATCATCATAAGAGACGCATGGAGGGAATGCGTTCTTTAGCACTCAAGATATGAATTATACTCAACTGAAATAGATGAAAGAAAAGGAGGCTACAACTGAAAGTGCATACTGCGGACTGAGGGATGTCTAACACTGGCGTGAAGTCGCAAACCACGCGAATGCATTTAATTGGAACGGTCTTTTTCTTTACAAAACAGTTCCCACTTTCCGACAATAGATCATTGCTGTTGTATAGCGAAGCTCAGAAAAGAAAAAAAGACGTGTTACTGTATTTTCTTGTTACTAGAGATGTCCTTTGCGCAGTAGCCACCACGCTCTGGAAACACAATGTTTGACATTTTCTGCTTTTGTTGTAATAAAAATGATGCAACATGTTTTTTCATAATATCATTCTGCAGTCCTTTGAGAACATTTTGGGGGACTTTGAACAAAATTGAGATTGGGTTTTTTTTATTATAGATTTTTGAATGGAGGAGTACTTTTCTCTTTTTGGTGTTTCGAGCATGAAAATTTACTACTTTGAATATTATTAGAGAAATACAAATGCAGACGTTCATTATTCACATAAAGGCCTATTCATACTGCAAATATGAGCAAGCTAAGATGTTCACAGAAGTAGCCATAGCGTCCCAAATTTGACTGATTTTCAAAAACGCAGCGTTTTTCGTGAATTTTTAAAAATACATAATTTACTCAGAATTCCACGAAATGATAAGAGCTATTTCCTCTTTACTTCTACTTCCGCCAAAAAGAAAGATATTTGTAATATATAGCTTGAGTAGCTGCCAGCATGGTTCCGAAATTACGAAAACGCACTCTTCGTAAAATGGTCGTCGTCAACCGGCGACACTTGTCGAATTTTCCTGTGTTGAAAAAAATTTTATTTGAAAACGAACTGCGATTTCGTGCTGTGCAGTCATATGTGCAGAACATACAAAATTATCAGGAAAATCGGAAACATCAAATATACAACCTTTTTCGATCTTTCGTGGAATCGACCGCATGCATACGCAAACGTGCATCAATTGAAATTTTTTTTTAATCCACATAAATAGCAATACATGCGTTACCTAACCTCGTGATACGTTTAGGGGTGAAATAAATCGTATAACGCCTTGTCTTGCGTTTCCCGAAGTCTGAATTACTTTCTTATCCTTGGTTCTGTTTTAACTTTGCCGTCTAACAAGATTCATTGTAAGATGAAGATCGACCTCTCTTCACACCCCTTGCATATTTTTTCCCCCTCTCGAGCTGCACTGATGGCCGCACAAGAAATTGTGTGGGTCTGTTTTTACGCCATTTAAATATTAAAGCGCCAGGCTTGTATGCCTCATTAGTCAAGAGACTGCGTGATTTGGCGAGATCTAGAATTCAAGAATGGTAAGAAATAATTTGCGCAGCTTGTATTAAGTCACGCAAGGCTGGGTCACAGCAGGGCTGGTGGGCACGTTCACCTTCCCTTGTTGACCATCTTTGACCATCTGTACAAAGTGCTTGGACGGTGGTTGTTCGTGTGCCTGTTAATGATGATTATATTTTGTTATCTACACCACACGCGAAACCTCGACCATAACACCTCTGCTGTAAAATTCCTATAGCGCGTACGTGCAACAGAAATTGTGAAAATCTCACTACGTTTCAGGTTATCTTGTTAACCATCTGTACAGAGTCCTTGGGTGGTGGTTGTGCGCATGCCTGTTATGATGATCATAATGTTCTATCTAGGACACACGGCAAACCCCGCGAGCATAACAGCTCTGGGGTAAAAAGTTAAATAAGAAACAAATGGGTCAAAATCATGCGATACTCAAGTGACGGCCTTTGCGCCGTCGGAGTACCAAAAGTCACGTGACCTTAGTATCAACAATTTGTTGGTTTGCGTAGGCCGGTGCATCTCTCGTCTAACTTGAAGCATTTTCAGAAGAAAAAACGAGAACAAGTAGAGAGAACAAACGAAAGAGGTTGAGTGCTGAAGTGCCAACTGAAATTTTATGGAAAAGAACACCAGCTTGCACGAGGTGAAGACAACACCAGCATAAATCAAAGATCAAGGGCTTACGCACTGTCCATAAGTAACGGCGTTTTTGTAGAAAAGAACTCTCATGAGCAGTGAAACTGAATGACGCTGAAATAAACGTTTATCTTCAGCTTTAGCAATGTATTTGGCTGTCACGATGTCTCTATCTTTCTGGATTTTGCACACTTCACGAACCTAGTCTCACTGGACATTGGTGTGCATACAGATTTATTACAATTCGCAGCTGAATGGCCACGACATATGTTTTTTTGCAGTTGCTACAGTTTTTATAGTTTTGGTATGGCATCATTTAGTGTACAGGTTATTAAGGCAGCGTTTGTGATATCTGCAAGAGATGCACTATTATTTGAACATTAAAACATCAGCGACAGAGTTCTGTAACAGTTCTTTACGTAGACATTCCCTTACAGTGCACATTTACTCGGCAGGGCTAAACTGCTGGTAATTGTACTGAAGATGACGGACCGCTGGCTCGCCTGCTCTATCGCGCCCTCTCGCACTGATATGGCCACTTAAATACCCTTATAAGACGACCTGGATACATTGTCTCAAAAGTTCTCCGAAAAATGCCGAGGGTGACAGGAGCATACGAAATTTAAGCTGCAGTAGAAATAGGCACGCAATCTTTGACCGATGTCCTATTATTGAAAATACCGACTGAACACCAAATTTGGGAACGCTACAGCCACACTCACCACGGTGCCTGAACACCTTTATTGCACTTTAGGAGTGGTGAAGAAGGGTGAAAAATTTAACGGTGCCACGAACAAAGGCGGTCAGCTTGGCACCGGTCAGTCCCACTTCGAAAACGTTGGCTTGCATCTGAAACAACTCTGTTTAGGTAAACATCGATTATTTCAAGTGAGAGCAGTGTGCAAGTTTCATGCAGTGCGTAAATACAAAAACAAGCGCATTGAGGCGTCTCCAAAAGGTCCTAAGTGACGTAAAATATTGAACTCGTCAACTTCTCCCTAAACATCAACGGCTTCGCTTCTGTGCCAATGCGGCACTTCCACTCCTGCAAGGAACAACTTTTCCAGCTCCCGGCCTTCACGGTGCATTAAGCGGCCGTAGCTTTCTACGCGAGCGAGAACCGATTCACTTGGAGCCACTGACGGGTTAATGTGTTTTTAGGGGTTCGTCCTATCGGATCGCTGCTTGATTGCGTGCTTTATGTACTCATTTATTTCTGGACAGATTTCTGGTCTTTTTTCTCACATTTACTGTTTCCGCTACTAGTAATGCTGATAGTTCATCTAAGTTGTGTGAGTAAACATTGAAAAGCTATTACCGAAGTGACGGTAAACCGCGGAAACGCGGAGATTACTGCCCAAGACCTCATTGGAGAAATTGTATGGGGTCTGATGATACAGAAAAAAAATGTATTACAGGCTCAAGATTGAGAGCCAGCGGAAGTAGTGATTTGAAGCAATTAAACCCCTGCTAAAATGACTGCGACCTTGACATTCGGAAAACATAATTGCAGTACAATCTCATTAGTGATATTTCGGATTTGCTTCGCCTTTTTATTGCCATGTTAGCACAACATGTAAAGCCGAAGCTTAGGGATGGTCGATTAATCAGTTTAGTCGGTTAACTATTAGCCGTTCGCTACCTCAGCCACTAATCGATTAGTCACTCTCGATGTGCTTTTTTCGTCGATAAATTGATTAATCAATATTTTTGAAATAGGTTGAAATAGCTAATACACGTGTACAGTCAATAGAGTTTCACGTTCCAAACGAATAAGTAGATATTTGAAGTTTAAGGCGCGAATAAGACACGGACGAAGATATGGAACACACACACGGAGCGCCACTTCCAACGAACATTTATTTCGAAAGAGCACAGAACATTTATACACCACGCGCGCCGTCACCGTGCCTCAATGCGCGGTCGCATTCAAGTACGTAACTCTTTTGGCGATAGTGAAATGGAGGCAATACTGACGCATAGATCACCTGATTCGATTATTTTCTTGGTCTCAATAATTAGTCGTACTGATTTATCGGGGCTTCGGCCGACTACCGCGCAGGCGCTAAAGTCAGGAACGCAAGGACAATCTCGGCAGTGTATCGCGAGGTGACCGATATACTGCCGTACAAGCCAGGCAACCACAAGAATATTTATTTCACTCGATATCGTTAAATAGCTCGGTTCCTAGAAATTCTGGAATCGGTGCCGTCAATTGTGAGCGATATGTCAGCCTTTTTCGTGAGCCAAAATTCGAGGTAGATACAAATAAAGAAATAATAACGAAGTTTCGGTTCGAATGGTACCAGGGATTCGGAACCTGTGACCCCTCGCTCCGTGGCACGACGCATTTAGACACTCGGCCACCACGTATACACCCTCTAGAATACTAACGGCGAGCTGTTTATAAACGCCATTTACGTTTGGTGGAACGCACAGGTACTTCAGCGTGGCAGACGCTTGCGCCCGCGAGATGGCGGAAAGGGCCCACGGGTACGCGGGGAACGGCATCGTCTCGCCATGTTTCTTCGCACTGCATGCATGGATATAGGAGCCAGAGGGCGTGCGCACTTTCGGTTTCCTAGCCGCACGGCTTAGGTGACCACCGAGAAGCGAAGCGAGGCTAGCGATTGGGAAGGCGATGCGAGCACGGTTCAAAGGCGGTGGAAAGAGAGAAGAGGATGAGGTAGTGATTAGAGTGGAGGCGGGAGAGAAGCGCCCGGTTTACCGTGTCGAGCGGCTTAGAACGGCAAACCAGACGCCTCCCTCCCGCCCCCGCAACACGATCAAACTGCAACACGCGAACCTGATCGAGCGACTTAGAAAAGCCGCTCGATCAGGTTTGCGCGTTGAAGGAAGGAGATCAGGGCCGCAATAGCGCCACGGCGGCGATCCTCGTAGCCGGTGGGGAACAGCAAGTCCTGTAGGGTTACACAGGGCAGGCCGTGGCGGTGGTACTCAGTTTTGAGCCGCTTCCGAGCGTCGACAAGGGCGGGGCACTCGCAGAAGAGATGTGCAACTGTTTCTACCGCGCCGGAATCGACGCAGTTCGGTGCAGCCGCGCCGCGGAGACGATGTTTACGATCCGCGGACCACGCCGAACCGGTGCTCAGGGTGAGGAGGAGCGCGCGATCGCGGCGGGAGAAGCCAGTTGCAGGAATGGGAGGTGGGCCGTGTCCAGCGGCTGTCCGCGCGTCGGGATGCGCTCGCATCAACTCACGACGAAAGTTGATGCGCGCCGAGTCGAACGATGTTGCGTAGTCCGTGAGCGGGGTCGCGCTGGAGTGTGCTCACTTCGAGAGTTCGTCCGCCGCCTCGTTGCCCGCGATGCCGACGTGGGATGGTAGCCACTGCAGGACCACGTCGCAACCACTCCGACGAATAGCCAGGATGCTCTGGGCGACGCGCTTGGCGAGCGGAGGTCCGCCGTCCTCCCTCGCGAGTTGGCGCAGGGCTGCCCTGGAATCGCATAAGATGGCTGCGCTAGTGACAGCCGGCGACTCGCGAAGGAGATCGGCAGCTAGCTGTAGACCCACGAGTTCGTCAGTGGTAGAGGAGGCGCAGTAGCTCAGGCGTCTCTGGGCGTCAGTGGCGAGCTCGGGGGCGACACAGGCTGCTGCAGCAGAGTGGTCTTGCAGTACAGAGCCGTCAGTGAAGACGTGAGTCCTGCCTGCGAGGTCCTCATGCATCCGCGCCGCGGCTTCTTGAGCGATGGCACAACGAGGGGTGACACGCTTGGAGCGGACACAGGCGAGCTCGAGGGACATTCGCAGGGGCTCGCGGCAGTGTGGGGCGGGCCAGTCAGCAAGGGGCGTTGGCTCCTCGACCACCAAGCTGTCGTAAAAATCGAGGATTCGGCCGACGCGTGAGTTGGGCACTGCACGCAGTGTGGTGAGTAGGGGGCCGACGTCCGGGGCTCGGTGAAGGCGCTCCATGTGGCAGAGGGCGCGCATGTCAGATGTAAATGACACAGGCCACGCACGAGCTTCCGCAAGTGTTTCTGCCACACGAGAGCTGCGGGGAAGACCGTGGCACATGCGGATCACACGCAGGTAATCCCACTCCAACGCGCGTCGCTGCACCTCCCGCACACTGCACAGTGGAAGGGCGTAATGCACTGCCGAAAGTGCGATCGCCTCGTAGATGTTGCAAGCAAAGGCGGGGGGGCAGCCGTCACCACGGGCGAGGAGTCGGCGCGCACATGTCTCGACACGACGGGCGGCCTGGCGAATGCGCTTGACAGCGGGCAGCCACCGTAGCCGGTTGTCGCTGCTGCCAGCCGCTCTGCGCACCGTGAAGCTGTAGGCACGGGAGATGACGGCGCGGAGCAACCCTGGGGTGAACCACAAGCGCGTCAGTCTTCGTTGGGGAGAGCGCCTAGCCGATGCCCTCCAAAAAGGCAGCAACACACTCGAGTGCTGTCTGGATGCGTTCGCGCACAGCACTACACTTGCGATGGGGCCGCGCACGTAGTGCGCGACGTCGTCGGCATAGATCACCGCGCGCACAGGGAGATTGGCCGTTTCTGGGAGGCACTTCACGAGCGGCGCGAGCACCAAGTTGAAGAGAAACGGACTTAGGACGCTGCCTTGTGGTACACCAGAGTGGACGGAGCGCGGTGAGCTTGTCGCTCTCCGCACGCGCACACAGAAAGTCCGGTCAGTTAGGAAGGCGTGCACATATTTAAAGAGTCTGCCCTCAACTCCGAGTGCGCACAAAGCACTGATGATGGACGCGTGGGGGAGCGAGTCGAAAGCCGACTGAACGTCAAGTAGGAGCAGGATTGCCATCTCCCCATCGTGCAGGGCCTGCTCAAGGGTGCTGACGACGGCAGCAATGCAGGTCAGCTGTTGCGCGACCAGGACGGAAGCCGCACTGTTCGGGCGCAAAGACGCCGCGAGCTGCTGCGAGCCATTGAAGCCGGTGAAAGGCCATTCCCTCCATTGTTTTTCCAGCCACGGATGTGAAGGAGATGGGCCAATACGATCTGTGTTCACGGGACGGCTTGCCTCGCTTTAGGACTGGCACAACCACAGCAAAGTGCCACTGATCCGGAAGGCCTTCACCAGCGAAAACTCGGTTGTATGCCTCTAACAAGAGACGGCGCTGGGATGAGTCCAGGTTCCTCAGGAGCTGGTGTGTGATGCCATCCGCACCAGGAGCGCTGCGTGTTCGCTTCCTTTCAATTACCCGCTGCAGCTCGGACAGGGTGAAGTCGCTCTCGCAAAGGGAGCGGATGGCAGCTGCAAGAGCAGGTTCGGGTGGCGGGAGGGGTGGGGCCGTGTGGTTCAGGGTGTGCGCAGGGGTGTGGGCAGCAGCAGGAGGGAGCTCGCAGGATGACGCAATGAGCTCTGCGAGCTCCAACTTTGGGTTGAGCATAACGCTCATGATGTGCCAGCCGCGGCGGCGCTTGCACGGGTCACGGAGGGAGGAGCAGACGCTCGTCCAGCTGCGGTCGCGCAGTTGTTGCGCGTGGCGTCGGCACACGGCGTCCAGTGGGTTGTACTCTGTCCAGGCACCGGGGCCTCAGGAGCGCAGTGCCCGCCGTATTGTATAGTATAGCAAGGTGTGGGAAAGAGAGAGGTGAGAGGGTAGAAGCCTAGCAAAGCCACGACCAGCTGGGATGCCCAGCAGCTGTGCTGTGACGCAACCTTGCGCTACTTAGTGCAAGCTGCGCGAATTCTTTGTTTCTCAGCCACCCCTATGATTATTTTTTCCGAGTTATGCCACCTTCTAAGACGGTGAATCAAAATATATGCGACGGTAGTTACAGATTACACATTTTACGGGCCAAATTTGGGCAAACCAAAGCTAGGAACTGTGACCGTGCACAGTCGTCGGGCACCAGAATTTAATGTACGGTTGCAACGCGTATGGCTATTTCTCCTTTATCAGTAATATACCTGCCTGCACAATTGCGCGTGCTCGTATAATTTTCATAACGTGCACCAATATTCGCGCCGTTCAGCAACCTCATTAGAAACATTACTCCGCTTTCAAATGAATAATAACATTCTATCACCTTTTGATACCAAAATAGGCACCGTGACCCGAATTCCAAGCTCAGTCACAGGTTGCAGGCAATAATATATGGTCACTGAGAATGAAAATATTTAATTATTGTTGAGGTTTTATGTACCGGAACCACGATAAGTGTATGAGAACGCCGTAGTAGAGGGCTCCGGAAATTTCGACCATTTGGTATTCTTTAACGTGCACCTGAATCTAAGAACACGAGCCTCTAGCATTTCACCTCCACCAAAATTCGATCGCGCGACAATCTGGTCAGCAGTCGAGCACCATAAAGGCGGGTAAGAGAATGATTGATCACATGAACTCTTTCTATCTCATACAAAGAGTTGCATGAATGTTTCAAGCAGAACGAAAAGGCGGGAAAGGATAAGAAGTGAAAAAGTTAACAGTTCAACTGCGAATCCAGCTCAGAGTTTACTAGGGCACGTCGTATAAAATAAAGTTCCGGACATGGAAAGCCTCAATTCATGCCTAGCCCCTCAAAGAAGACTTAATGCCTTGTCCGGTCAGAATCGTTGTCGCAAAAGTTTTCATTCAGTGCCCGACGTCCAAATCCAAACACGGTCGCCGGACTTGTATTTGGTGTAACAGGGAAAAAATAAAAGAAGATATTTGTCATGCCGGCTGTTGATTATTCGTTTCGTTCTTAATACTTCAATGGCCAAACTTCTTCGAAGCGCTGCAAAGAGGCAGCGACGTCGAGATTGTATTCGTCAATAACGTTAAGTTGCACCGCATCAGACGCCATTGTTGGCCTTCCGCCATAGTTCAGCTTGAACTGCGCCACCTGCGTTGCATCATACACGTTGCGAGGTCCGGTTACTTAGGTAAGGATCAAATCATTGGCGTTTGACGACTACGAATGGTCCGAACGAGTCGGTGAGCTTACTATTTGGACGCTGTAAGGCCACTTCTCTACGGGCGGCTGCTTGTTGCCTGCAATGGTTTATCGTATTGCATCACAATATATAGCGAGCAAGCTCCGCCATCAAATCGATGAGTGTTATTAAAAATTGCGAACCAATGATCGACGGACAAGCAGAAGAACCACCGTTTGTTTCTGCTTCCTCGGATATGCATTTATGTTGTTTTTGTCCCTCGCCATGTGTCACAAATTAGCGCTTAATAAAGCACGCGCGCGGCCGCTTTCAAACGGCTGCGCGACAGAACGGCGCGAGTCGCACGCCCAAGAAGCGCGGACGACGAAAAAAACAAGCATCAAAAGACGCCGGCGCGCCGCATCTTCCTCACCCACTCGAGCCAGACGGAGACAACGCGATCAAACGCCCAGCAATGCCTGGACACATCTGGAAAAGAAGGGTGACGCATCGCCGATGACGCCGCCGCGATTCGAACCTACGAGAAAGCTCTCGCCCTTTCCCCAGGCTTAGCTGTACTACGCGCCGGAGAACACTCCCGACGCTTCTAGAAACCGGGGGAGAAGGGATAAAAGCGTGCAAATGACGACGATTCAGAGGTCAGTGAAGAAGTCGAGATAGGAGTGAGTCAGTCGGCCCGGATATGGAAGCTATGCTGAGTGTGGCTCCGTTAGCCAAAGAAGCAAAAATCACACCTCCCGCTAAAGGGGACCATGAGGCGACGCGAAGCAGCGTTTCCGCATGTAGAGCCCGCGTTTCAGAGGGGGAGTGGAGAGGCGGAGGAAAAGAGGGGGAAAGGGGGAGAGGAGTAAGGATAGGGGGAGAGGAAAAATAGAGAGGGTGGGAGAGGGGGAGTGGAGAGGGTGAGTGAGAAAAGGGAGGGGGAATTGGAATTGGAGAGGGGGATGGCAGAGGGGAGTGCAGAGGGATAGGAGGTGTGTGGAGGGCGCTTGCGCATGCGCCGTAAGGGTGGTCACGCCGCACACCACCACCGGATTAAACTCCGCTATAAGATGCTTCACATCTAAAAATGGAATTTCTAACGCGCGTTTCCATGATGGCGTGATGGTCCTTTCGTCGGGCCGTTCTAGAGGCTGACGAACCTGGTTGTTTGTTCATACGTACTATTTATTTTCGTGGCGTATGAGCAATAAACTTCGATTGTTAGTCAGCGCCTGTGTCTGTGCCTTTTCTTGTGTCTGTTCGTACTCGTCTCTACGCGCTGTTTCCGTCTCAGTATCAACAATCAACTAGCTCGAAACGTGTTATTCCTTGAAGAGAACATGAAAGACGCCATGCTGATTGAGTCTGAAAACAGCGTTCTGGGGACGGCCGCTACCTATTGGCCTCGAGGAGTTACGGAGTCGCCCTCTATCGGACGCGCCGCGATTGCGTGCTAGGCAGGATGCCGCCGGCGCGCTCCCCATAGGTTTTGCTGTCGGCGCTCTACAAAAACACCTCGCGGAAGCCCTCCAGGGCATTTCTGTAAGTACTTTCGAAATGAACTGTGTTCTTTATTGTCAAGATAATCATTTTCGACGAACTGAAAGCGCAAGATAGTCTACAGTCACTGTCTCTTTGCAGAAAACCGAGCACCCGCTTCACGCTGTCACCGCGTTGGAGACCCCTGAACCGGCTTCTTGCGTGAAAGGTAGTCACTCGCTGAGTGCAAACTATGTGAAATATCTCGTTAGAGTAGACTGCCTGTATAACCAAACGGAGCATAACAGAAAGAAGCCTCAAGCCAGCGATCGCACGGGTTCGCGACGACTGACGGTGCCTCTACATGTATGAGCGTCTGCATGTATGTTCGTACTGATGGTTTCGCTTTTGCTACGAGCGCGTTTTGGCACCGCGCTGTGAACTTTAGGCCGCAAAACATGAGAATTTGTGAGTAAACAAACAACTACTGTTGCGCGGACGCTATCAGAGCAGTTCAAAAACAATTTCCTTACAACTGCGGCTTCGGTGCGCATGACAACTTTGAGATCTGCCGTCCCGACGATTCAGTGTTTTTTTTTTTTTTCGGTCTAAATTCGGGTACGTTTCAATGTCATTTGACAAGTTGTCTCGCACTGCGTATTGATCGGACTTCTCAGCGGGCAAATGCCGCTGCTTTTGTTCCTTTATTCAGCGCATTCGTTTCGTTTGGTGCTCACACAAAACGTGAGCAAATGCGACGCCCTTTTTTAATGCTACTTATTATCGTTCCGTTTGCATTCCAGTGAAGTTGCCGCTCTCTGTGATCAACAAATGCATAGACCAAAGCTTCACCACTTCGAGATTGCTGGTGGAAGGAGAACCAGTCTACGAGACCGAGAATGTAGTAGCATGCGACGCCTAGGAAAAGAAAGAAAATACAGTAACGCGGGAGAATCAGTACATCGACTGACAAGAAGAAGATGACTTTCGCCTTCTAGTCATCTTTAACGAATGCATAAGGGACCCTGTGCTTTTTTTAATTCAACGTATCTAAACAATGACTTGTGCATCTGCAGCCGATTTTGTGGACGCTGAGCACGGGGCCGACGATCAAGAGGTCGCATTGGAGGGTTTTGAGATGGCATCGCACGTGGTAAAATGTAGCGCTTTTACCATCCTGTGGCAGATAAGCATCATTTGCCGGCGGGAAGCGCGCGCGAGCCATCGTCTCAGTGCGCGCTGTCTGCTACTCACCGAACATCGCAGGCCCGACGCAGTAACAAAAGTCTTCGTCGCGGAAGTGCTTGTTGCACACAAGACTCATAGCGGATGGCTACTTGCTGGTTCTCAGCTTTACAACCCATGCTTCACGCTGTTTCTTGTCCCGCGGTTACCAGTGCAGGCTGACACTGGGCTCCGTTGCGTAAGCCTGGCACTGCGGCACCGAGCGGTAGAGCCCCATGTTCGTCGCCTTCGGAGGCAGCCACTCTATTACAATGGTTTCAATTGACTAGAAAATGCGAGAAAACTTCCGTATTTGAACAGACCGCAGCGCATGTGCGACTTGAAACTCGTTTCAAAGCACGCGG
Organism: Rhipicephalus sanguineus; assembly: GCF_013339695.2. NCBI lineage: Eukaryota > Metazoa > Arthropoda > Arachnida > Ixodida > Ixodidae > Rhipicephalus > Rhipicephalus sanguineus. The sequence continues at coordinate 102,637,376 of NC_051184.2, forward strand.
CACCGCTCCAGAAGCAGCCGACGTGGCCGCTGAGACCACGTGATCCTGCCAAGTACGTCATGCCGACGGTGGCGCCGGCGTTTCCAGTGGTGGGCCTCGAGGCCAATATTAAAAGTGAATGCTTACGTTAGGGGGAAGCATTGCGCAGTGGCAAAGGAAGAAAAACAGAAAGAAAGGAAGAAAGAAAGGAAGAAAGAAAGATAGAAACAAAGAGAGAAAGGATGAAAGAAAGAAAGAGAGAAAGAAAGAAAGAAAAGAAAAGAACACTGCATCAGGCACGCATACAGCTAGGTTCGCTTCCTCCCATTTTCCCGATAGGGCAAGGGTTCCTGATTTTATTTTTTATCTCAAACCTTCTCTCTCGCTTTAAATTTCGAATGACACCACATTAAGGTCGTAATATGCTGGCTGAGGCTCACAGAAAGAACACAAGGGGAGCGGGTCCGCACCGCAATCTTCGCTATTCTGAAGTTGTGCACCTGAACCCCACCTCCGTTTCTTACGCCAAGTGCTCTCAGTAAGCAACAGCTCGCGGGCGCAAGCGGACAGCGTTTCTGGCGGTAGTCCCATCATTCTGGCTGCGTCTGCACGTAAGAATCTAGAATTGTACTTAAGGTTCCGTGCTTCTTACGGAAAGTGGCTCGTTCCTTGTAATAGTTTGGAGTACTTACATATTAAACGCTTAAGTTCAGATAAAGATTAAGTAAGAAACTTGCGCCACATCTACTGCTGAAGCGGAAGACCAGACAGCTGTCGCTTCTGCCCATTTCGCTCCATTGACCGTTACGCTCTTCCGCGTCTTACTGCTCACCCACAGTAGAGCACGCAGTGCTGTAAATCGACCACTACTTTTCTAAAGAATTATCAGAAAACGCTTACCCCCTATTCATCAACGCGACTTGACTCGAAATTGACTTCCGGCTTGCTTGAGGCGGCGACATCGCACTTCATAAACCTACCGTGACTTGAAGCGCCATCTCGAAGCGAACTTCGAAGGACAAGCTCGGATTCAATCCGAAGGCAGCTCCGCAGCTACCTTCAGCCCGACTTGAAGCCGCCGCGAGCGCGTTAGCGAGTAAACATGGCGGACTTCGCTCGTCGGCTCGATGCATTTGAATTCTGATGTCGCGCTAACGACATTCTTTTCGGCGAGATAAATGCGCTGCCACGAGTGCCACGACGAGTGCTTCGGGACCTGGAAAATCCACTGGACATGAACAGTAACGAGCAGTTCCTCGCACGCTACCGTTTCTCTAAAGAAACTGTGCGAGAGCTGTTGAAAATGCTGCCGCTTGAATGTTCTGGTGAGCTCGGCTCGGTCATCTATCTGTAACTGAGTCTTCTAAACAAAGCTGTGCAAATTATATAGCCGAGAGCCCGTACGTGGCTCTTCTTTTTAACGTGCACTCAGGAGGAATATGTGTGATATTTTAACAAAAAAGAAAATTAGTGATGTCACGGCTACTAGCACATCAGCATTCACGACAGGAATATTGTTGTATAAAAATTGTTCATATTACAGCACAAAAGTCTTTTCACTAATTTCTGTCTAAAGTGAACTATTTTTTCTTACACCGTGGCGTTGGGCTCACGCACAAATGTAAACAAAACCACCGGGGTAGCTTACCAGCTAAGGTGTCGCGCGGTGAAGCACGAGGACTCGGGTTCAATACCCCGCCGCAGCAGTCCCATTTCGATGGGGCAAATTGTAAAAACGCCTGTTCACTTCAGAATTATTTTGTCCACGTTAGGGAGCCCTTTTCTGGTTGCACTTACTCTAGAGCAGCTCACTACGGCATACTTAGTCGTAATAATAACGTGTTGTTGCTGCAAAATGTTGGCACATCACCTTTTGCTTAACGTTATACGCAGCAACTCTGCTACTTCTGGCACGCGAGATTCATTTTTGTGTTTACAAAAGTGCCTTACGTCGAACTCCACTGCCGAAACGAAAAGCTTACTCATATGTGCCTTCTCTCAAATATGTGTGAACAGTTTTTCAGAGCACTATGTTGATTAGTGTCTTGCATGTTCTTTGGATAGAATAATTTGCAGGCTGTCACCGGACCACACCTACAGTTTTACGATGTGGTTGTCAGCTGGCCTGGTTCAGTCCACGCCAGCAGAATTTTTGACAGGTCTCATGTCCGGCTGCTGTATGAGGAGCGCAGAGTGCCCGCGTTGCTCATTGGAGATATGGGATACGCCTGCCACCCATTTCTAATGACTCTATTTCACAATCCAGCCAAGGAAGACACGGGACGAGTCAGGCAAGTACAGCCAGAATTTCTAACGCATTTGAACTGTTTTTCAGAGAGGTAAACGTGACTTTTTTATTTATCTAAACAGGTATAGCAAGTCGCATATTAACAAGCAAATCGGTAGAACGTGCGTTTGGTGTTTGGAAGCGGCGCTTCCCGTGCCTCGATATGAAGCTACAGCACAAGCCTGAACGAGCCGTCACGATAATAACTGCACGTGCGACATTGCACAATCTGACGTGCCTTCAGAGGGATGCGGAACCTCCAGCAACCATTTCTGCAAGTGCACCCAGCTACCACCGCCACAGAAAAAGGTAGCGACAGCACTCGCATCTCCCTCCATTCACCAACGACGTTACAGATACCATGCCAGGATCGCGAGTACGAGATCTGCTTGTGAGTAGATGTTTTACCTAACTGAGGGATTTTCAGCCCACAGCTATGGCTGCCCCAGTTCGACAGAGCTGCACACACTCTACCCATCTGCACTGGCATAGGCATGATGTGGTGTATCACGGTGAAGACAAATAAACTTTTCATTTGTGCGTGACACGTTTGACAAACACCTTATGTGTGCATGTACATATGTACACGCACACATACAAAGGCATGCCACCAACACACATGGAACATGGTTGAATTCCCCCACTCCCCCCCTTTGAAAAAACATTTTGGCTACCCTACAGCACCACGTATCGAGCAGAATTCGAGATCAAGTCAAACCTTTTATTTTCCTTCCTGTAGGCGCTTCAACGTCAAATCTTTTATATCTTTTTGCCTCTGCAGGATGTCCATTTGGAGCTTGTGCTCCTCATTTCGTTTTTGTAGTTGTGTTGTTGTGTCGTTTTTGTGTTGCTGGCGGAGCTACTTCGGTCGACTCTGGATCGGTCGGGGGTGCTGTAGCGTTGGTGTCATTGTCAACGCCCACACAGGTGTGGCTCCCCGGATGGTAGTCATCCTCTGCAAGAATATGACTGTACTGTCCAACAAGAGAGTACACAGCACATTGCCTCAGATATGAGTGGAGTTTTCAAATTCTCGACAAGCTACTTGTTTTCATTCCACCTTGTATTCATACACACATTTTTTGAAAGCGTAGATGCAAACTCGTGTCATTTATGTAGCTAGAGCACTGGTTTCCTAATATAACACTGCACTTCTATAACGTTGTACATGTACATGCAGTACTAATAAATAAATGTAACCTCCTGCCGTTGCAATTTGTTTTCATTTTTCCCAATACCAGTGACTGCGAAAAGAACTTCTAGCCTCTAACAAAAATACAATGACTAACCCAGAAGTGTGGATGGTTGTAAGAAGAATGCAGTAACAGTATGTTTGAAATAGGTAAGCATAGTTTGCTAGCCACAAAGAGTATGCTGTTTATTTTATGTTTTTGTACACTTTTTCTTGACCCCACAGTGTTGTAAAGATGAGTTCTGCAATCATAATTAGTAGGTTTGCAGCGACGGACAAACAAATATACGTGTAGGCAGTGTAGTACCATAAATGTCATGCGGTGGATCATCTTCTGTCATTATTGGCCGTGGGAGCTGAGAACGGGTTCACTTGACACTGGTGCCAGGTACGTCGCTCCATCACTATCGTAGGCATTCGGAATGCGGGTCGCCCTGTGAGATGCCACTGCCCCAACGAGTGCCGACAATGAATCCATCGGTGGCGGGGCGGTCCGCCTCCTAAAAAGTCGCATAGCAAAATTAACATGACTTCAGGTTTCTGCTATTTCAATCTCCACAGAAAAACAGAACTACATGATCACATCAATAATTCGCCGGTACGATAACAGCGAAAAATATCTATATAATATTAGTTGGCGTTCTATTTCCCGAAACCACGATATGATTATGAGAGAAGTCGAAGTGGATGGCTCCGGAAATTTCGACCACGTGGTTTTACTTAACACGCACCTACGTCCGAGCACACGAGCCTCTATCGGAATGCGGCCGCCACGGCCGGAGTTCGATCTCGCGACCTTCGGGTTAGCATTCCAGCACCGAACTAGGGGCGTAGGCCGAAATTTCTTTCGGAAGTGGGTGGGGGGGGGGGGCACGGGCCTGGTGTGCCACCCCCTGGAATACGCCATATATGAAAATGCCATACATATTCGTTGTACTACATCACGGTTGCGTAAGCGTGCTTCGACTGCAGAAGACCGCATGCCTATGGGGGATAAAGCGCGAGCTCTATACCTACCGATGAATAATTGCGTGCACCTTCGAATTAATTTGATGTCCCTGAGCTGGCCGCAATCATGACACGTACACCCGCTTGGCGAACGTTATAACGCAGTTTGTATACAGAAACCTTGGCAGCACGGCTGACGTAGCAATAATTAGGCACGGTGCCATGTCGGTCGCAAAAGAAGCTGACCCGAATCATACTTTTTGTGCACGACTGGCCGCTATCTTCAGCACGAGCAACTGAGCTAATCGCAGCCGAGTAATTTGATCCGGGCGGCACCCGATCGCAGTCGAATGCGCATCGTGTTACAACCGTGTTACAACCGTAAAACAAGGCACTCACCTGTTTTGAAAACTTTTCTCTTCCGCGCGTTCCTCCTTCCACTTCTGCTTCATATTTCCCCAACACTTCTTAAGCCTTCTGAGGTCCCTGGACGTCACGCCTTGGTTACTGTTGAACTGTTTTGCGAGCTCTGTCCATGTATCTGTCTTCTTGTCAATAGATACGACGTCTTTTTTCATGCACTCCAGAATGTGCTTGTATTTGTTCACCAGGCCGACCAAGATCAATGTTTCTTTTGCGGTGAAACGCGGCGCTGATTTCGCGCACTTGTTCCAGAATCCACGTTCAGCATTGCCGAAAAAAAGGAAAAACATGCTCATAAAGAGAAAGAAGCACACGCGCGGTCGCCACGAGACAGCATCGGATTTGGCATGGTGGCTTGGCATGGATTGCAGCGCCCGTCTTATCTCGGACAACTGTCTACCAGTGCCTTTTTTGGCATACGCAGCATTTATTAAACACGCAGGCAACACTAATTTTCTATTATCTGCGTTGCGTTTTACAAAGGTTTAAAGCGCATATTACGTGCGCTTAACTTTAATACTCTCGTGCCAGGCGCACTACGTTGTCGCCGGTTTCTGACTTGGCCAAGCAAGGAGAGTGGAGGGTTTATGAAACGCCATGGCACACGTCGTCGTGTTGAAGTCGAGCGCTGCCTCGAGCCAGACTTGCTCAAGTCAAGCGTGCGCTTTAAGTTAAGTCACGTTTATAAATACGGGGGTTAATGACAAGCGTACAATATCATTTCCTAGACAAGCGGGGCGGCTTAGCACAGTCCCGCAATAGAGTAGGTGGTGTTTTAAATCAAGTAGAGTAAGCTTGGTAATGTTTCTATCTTCCATTTCAGCATCTAGCGCACAAGACAAGGACGGAGTGAAAACCGAGTAAGACAGGCGCTGTCTCCGTCGGCTGTCACTCTGTCCTTGTCTTCTGTTGTGCGCAGGGTGTCGGAACGAAATGTTTTTTTTTTTCGGTTTTAGTTTCGTTTCATCCCAAGAAGTCCCGTTCCGTTTCTGTTCCGGAACGAAAAAAAAAAAATGTTCCGTAACCGTTCGTAACGGTTTTTATTTCTATGCAAATTTTGAAGCTAAATTAAGGATAAAAACATGGATTTGTGGTATAGTTACTTGGGCTTAAGAAGGTGGGACAACTGTAAAACATGTTCTTCCCACGTTCTTTAGAGGAGCGCAAGTAAGTCGATCATGAATTCCAGCAACGTAATGTCCCTTCTAAGTTATAGTACTTAATTTTTTCAAAAGTGAGTAGAGAATTTTCTGAGCAAGGTCGATGCTTTGTTTCGAGGGAGTGACCATTCTCTCAGAAATAGCCCATCATCGAATGTACTGTCTGATTTGCGAGACCGCTGTTCTTATAAAACACACCTCAGTGCCGAGAGTGCCCTCTCCACGCTGGGCGTCGTGACAAGCACGCGAAAGCCCACTTGCGTTCATACAGACTGTTTTACGGATGGGTTTCGGTGCCGCCATATGGGCGCTTAAACTTGTCCTTTCTTAACATGAACAACTATACGAACAGCTGTACGGTAGACGTATACACATGAAAACGGTTGGGTTCGTGCATTCCGCGTTAGCTGGCCTTATCAGTTCCCGTCACGAGATAGAAAATGAGAAAACGTTCGTTTAACAGCCCAAGGTGGCGGCGCTCAGATGTCTTACGTAACATAGTCTATAAGCAGCTCTGGTTGAGACTCTTTTCGTTTTTCACAAAATTTTAAGACATGTTTACATTGGAATTCCGGCCTGAGATAAGCGCTAATACTGTACTCTGAGATATGCATCATTGCTCCCGTTGCATGACCTCGGTTTTTCAGGATCGCAAAGTTTTCCCGTGAACCGAAAAACGATAAACAATATTTCGGTTTCACTCCAGAACTTAATAATACGTAACGTTTCCGTTATGTTTTCGTTACAGTGAAAAATGTCATTTTTTCGTGTTTAGTTTTTCGTTTTCTTTCCGTTCCAACACACTGGTTGGGGGTGTTAGATGCTGAAAACACTCAAAAAGGTTTGCCATTCGATATATACCTAGCCACAACTTTCTGTGGCAGCACCGACAACTCCGCCGAGCCAAAGCGTACACTTTTGAAGCATTAGCTACACTTTCCTAGCCGGAGCCGGTTTCGCGTGGATCCTCATGAGTCGTGCTGCGCATGCGCGAGGATCACTGATGTCACACAGCTGTCTCACCGCTCTCCGCTACCGCGCTCTCCGCCACTTGCGCGCGCGACTCGCCGCTGCTGGTCTGCGCATTCGAGAGGAGTGACGTCGTAGCCATGACAGACTCACTGGCGCCGGCGCGCGCGCAGCTATTCGCACAGCCTTCGCTGTGCAGTCGGTGCATTCACCGTCTGACACTGCGATGGAGCCGCGTGATAGCGCCTCTGATTGGCGTTTGCAGGTGGGTAACGCCATGGAGAAGAAGAGCTCGAATGCTGCTCAAGGGCGCAGAAGAGGCGAGAAGCTTATCTCATCGGATCCCGAAGTAGTTGCCTGGCAATCAGCGGTCCAGCGTACGAAGAATAAACAGAAGAAGGCTAATAATCCTAGACAATCTGGAAAGCTAAGAATAATCAGCTGAACCTTTGCTAACGCTACGTATATCCTGGCATAGCCGAGCTAAGCCACTGCAAATTTTTTTCACTACGCTGCAAGTATCCTCGAAAGTAATTCTAGATTACGTAGCATAGAGGAAAACCTAAAAGCTATTTGTTTATTTTTTATGTTCAATACATTTCGCATTGCGAGAAAGCTGAATCCGTAAGGAATTTTTCTCTTTTTGCTTGTTCTGGTTTTCCGGCCTCCATTTCGCGCTTTCCCGCCTTCTTAACAACGATGGCGTAGATGGGTTGAAGTAGGCACACTTCAATGTTTGTAAGCCAGTGTGAGCTGATGAGTTGATCAGTATTGATTGAACAGAAGAAATAAACCACACAGAAGTGTTCCGAAACGTTTCGCTGTCCGCATACATAACGTTCAAATGATTTGTATTGTACGCAATGGAGACCACCAGTTCAAAAATGAATCTCTCTCATTGCGATAGCCACATTAACGCCGACCGCCTGGTATTTTTCAGCACGACCACCAGCTTGAAGGAAAAAGTGCGATTAGCAACAATACGTGAGAGAAATGACGCATTTGGTAAATTGGTTTGCGTACAAGGTCAGTATTTTTGGTTCCTCATCGTCGCAGATACGAACGCGTCGACGATGGCGTAGTGTAACACTAGACGCATCAGCCTCATGGTGGGAGGCGTTACTATAAGAGCGATGAGACTGCTTTACCATGATACAATTACCTGCATCTTTCGACTGTGCATCGCGTCCTCTATTTTTTTTCAAAATCTAGGCGGCGTTAGCCTGTAACAGACGCGTTGATATCGATTATATGCTTTACAGCGTGCCTTTCTCTGTGCAAAAAAAGAAAAGAAGAAAGAAAAGAAATGAGGGGGGGGGGTGCAGCTACGCACTTGCGGTGCGAAGCATGAGGAAACAGCGGAGCCGGTGGCGTTCCCCTCGAACTTTCCTTCGTCTTCACTCTCACTTCCCTTACCCTCCTCTTCGCCATGAGTTGGCCAGTCGTAAGGGCATCGGAAGTTACGCTAGTAATTAGGTAGACCGCTGTGCTATGGCACATCCGGGCGCTCACAATGCGACGAGACCTAGAAAATGGTTTCTTGTCTTCACGTAGAATTTGCGGTTCAGTAATTCCCGCTTTTTCGCGGTCTTTTTTTTCGCATTCCATGAAACAGCTACGTACGTCTCTTCGTAATGCAGAATATGCTATACCCGCCGCAGCGGTCTAGCGCGTGCGTTCTCAAACTTTCCGGCCTTGAGGAACCCCAACGGCTTTTCGAGAGTGCCGTGGTACCCCTAAATTTTTAAATGCGAAGCATTTCTTAGCGGACCGCCTAAGCACTTTGAGCGTTTCTATCTGCGTCATCGCGTCGTTAATCAAGGACACGACATTGTTTTACAGTGGCTGCCGGGTCTTTGTGGCATCAGTGGTAGCCACCTCGCTGACGACGCTGCCCGATGTGCCCACGATGGAACGCCCACATTGTTCATACCCTTGTCAAGAGTATACGCAGCTAGAGAACTTCGTCACATCGCGCATAATGCCACGCTTGCGCACTGGAATTCTCCGCTTAACTCCAATCCTCGCCCTAAGAACCTTGAATCATTATTTCAGCTACAACTGCCATCCAAGATTTCTCGACGTGACGCTCCAATGCTGTGCCTGTTGTGGTTCGGTGTAGCGTTCACTAACTTATACAGCCATCGCATTGGCATGGCAGATTCATCTATGTGCGAAACCTGCAATTGTATAGAGACTATTAAACATCTCTTGTGCCACTGTGCCCAATTTGATGAAGATCGCCGGACTCACCAGTGTGCCTTGAATAGACTGGATGACCGTCCCTTTAATGAAGCAAAGATCTTAGGAGCCTGGTCGCGCAGCATATCAGCCCAGAAAGCCACATGAGCCTTCCGGCGGTACTTGAAAAGAAACTATTGAGCGACCGTCTGTAAAACTCGGCACTGTGTGAGTGATGTGACATGTGTCTTTCCTTCTCTCTCTCTCTCTCTTTTACTCCTCAATTCCCCCTCCCAATGTGTAGGGTAGCAAACTGGACGCATTGTCTAGTTAACCTCCCTGCCTTTCCTACATTCCTTCTCTCTCTCTCTGCGTATCTACCTATCTTTCTATCTATCTATCTATCTATCTAGCCGCCTACGTCTGGGTGCTCTCAGGATCACCTCTTGAATTTGGTGTAGACCAAAATTGGAGTGGGAGGCCAACAGGGTTTGACGAATATCACTGCCAGGTCATAACCTGAATAACGCGACAGTCGTGTCGCGTACGTCGTCAAACCCTTTCCTCCACACACGTGTGGCACATACCCGTATACCGCGGGCCGCGGAATACGGGTATGCGCCACAGCTGATTAACAGTTCGTATCTGCCCAGGAAAGGCGAGAGCAGGCATCGGTAATTTAAATCCGAGGGCGTTAAGAAAAACCGACATAGGCAACGTTGAGCCGACGCATGCAAAGGATAATAGTCATGATCCCAGTAGGAATCGAACCCAAGCGTTATGCGCGGCAGTCGGGTATTCTACCGCAGAGCCACGCCTGGTCTTGAAACTGCTTTGGAAAGAGACCGTGTACATGCGTCATGTCGGTGCAGCGTCATTTGTGGTTGCAGTTTTGCTTATGTAATTTCATAATAAAGCAATAAACAATACATATGCACTGCAATGATACAGGCGTCAGGTTGGGTTGACGTCAGTTGTGGTTGCAGTGTTGGCTCCGCTTTTATAGCAGTCTAATAAACATTACATGTGTGTCCCTATGATGCGTCACACTTTATTCAAGCGTTGCCGGACCCCGGATAAAGACGGCAACAAAAGTTACGTATGATATTCACACCATCGCACCGTAAAGTGCACTTCGTTTCAATAATATTGACATCTGTGCTCTAACGTGAGTGCTGACGTTACGTCAGACTGTACGTTACGTATTAAACACAAGTGTAGTCGATATGCTTGCTAAGCCCACGATGTGCACACAAGTAATACACTTATATGAACACATCGGCCCAGCTCGTAACAAGTGTATCAAAGCCAACAAATTCAGCATATAAAACTACTCGCTGCCTGCTTCGCATGAAACCGATTGCGACAAAGAGTGGGATCTGCCGAAATTTTTCTTTTTGCGTTTTGTTTCACTATGAACTTAAGTCTCGACTGTTTTATAGCTTCATACATGGTGTGGTCAATATTTATTCAACGTCATGGCATATCAAGTCATAAGATCCAATGTGCAAAGCCACTAGTCTCTATATATAGGAAAATTCTGTTCACTCCATGTGATTGCCGAATAATAAGTTGACTTTGCAGCCATGGTAGATGGAATAATTTTCAATGCGGTAATTATGTATAAGCCATAAAGTGAGGAATTAAAGTTCAGAACTATTGAATTGCTGATGGCACTAGCTCGCATGAAAACATTGAAACATAGTTCTACTAATTATGCATAATAGAATTACTGGTACATTGCAGTCGGGTGATTACGCCGACAACTTCCAATTACACTTCCAGAAATTTACGATGGCTTTCAGATATCTGTGAGTAAATATATATGTATTATCCGCGTCAAATGAAACCCATCCTGTCATCACCATTGACGGGCGCGCGCATCCGGTTTGACCGCACTGCGCATATGCGCGCCTGTCCATGGGGATAACTGAACGGCGCGCACTATAGCACTGCGAAGTCTTGCCGGTGTTCGGATTTCATTTGACGCGGATAGTACAGTAATATATGAAGACAACCTTGTCATTTTGTGGCCATTGCTGAATGCTTTTATGAATCTTGGTAAATGGACCTACAGTCAACACCACAGGCCTACTTTGGACTTTTCAGCAGTAAACTGAACTGCACAATCATGTATGATATGTTTTGATGCCATGTGGCAAACTAATGCAACAGAAACTGTACAACCTGCCTGTTTTCACGGTTGCATATTTTTCAGAAATGATGCTAGCCTTTTGTACTTCATGCGTAGGCTGATACCAAGTTTCTTGGGTATCCCATTTCTTTGGATTGTACTTACATACTCGCATGGTGAAGTGCACATATCAGTGTGCATTATGATATAATTTTACACCCTCCTTTTGTGTTGCTTTACTGCAGTGAATTGTGTTTAGTGCATATGTTCTAATGTTTATGTTGTTTCACGTATTCAGTATTGGGGGTAGGATGTAGGCGCTACGATAGAAATATATATATCCTTATGTTGACATGAGACTGCTACTGTTTTGATTTCAATAAAATGTTGGAACCACTGGTTCTTGCATCAATTGAAGTATGACTACTTGTCGTACATGGAAATGAAACAAATGAACTTGTGCATGCAAAACAAACTGCTGAAACACTGTCTGCTCAATATAACTGCTTGTGTTTTATTACCAAACAAGTTGAACAGATGATTCACGCATTATGACACGTTGTAGAGGAGAGATAGGCAATGGAAAGGTAGGCAGAAATCACAACGTTCTAACGTACATTCGGTGATCTTTCATCAATAGTAGCATAAGTGAAAGTGCCTGTTGTATAAATAAAGTTTCACATGATGAGGAGGGGGACGAAGGAGTGCGCATATCACAGACTTTTTCCAGTTTTTGCATATTTGCTACAGTCTTCATGTGTCTATGTCATGAGCGTGAACTTATATAATTGACAACAAGCCAACCTGTCTGCTGCTGTGAAAATACCATACTTGTAATTCAAAAGAATCATTATTTTCTGAATAACCGCTGTTTCATTGAGGAAGACGGTAATGCCTATTTTTTAATTCAAATATTACATTTGTGCAAGAGGAGGGCCAAGTACACATGTGCCTTCACAAGAGAGAAGTGCAAGCACAATAACTTTTTGGTTTTGCAGGAGACCTGTCACTGATAAACTTGGGGAGGTTGTGCTTGACCTTGGGGCAAGCGTTGGGTATTCACTTTAACGCGGAGGCGTGATGCTTAACAAAAAGGTTAGTGAGTAAGATAGTAGGTAGTATTCGAGTATGAAAGCAACTGAATACTGAATATGAGTTATAGAGAATCACTGTATGCCGCGCTAAAGCGTGCATTGCGAATAAGCACTTATTGCGGAAACAGATTATCATTCAGCTGCTCGGAGTGCGCGGCTGCCCCTACGTGCGGCTCGCGACAGTACGCGCGATTTAAATGCACTTAATGTAGGCGCGCTAAAATGCCCTTGTAAGTCGGGCATCTGCGTGTGTAACTTTCATGAGAACGCAGGCGGCCTTTGAACCACTCTGAACACGCTGCCGCCTCTGGACGCGTGCAGTTCGCCGCTGCAGAAATAACGAAAATTGCTCCACAGCATACGCTCATGGAATGCACATACGTTCGTTCATCGAATTTAGGGCGAGCGAAGCATTGTCGATATATGGAGAAGCACTCAAGAGGGCACGCGTTTATAATTTTTCTAGCGGCACGACACAATGAATCCAAGAATTCGGAGCCGAAGGTGTTTACGTTGGCCTGCATGACGCCCCACAAGTTATGTATTGGCCTTACTCAAGCGCTAACACACGCCGATGGTGCAAGAACAGAAGTTCGGAGTACCGCCGACGGGTTACCAGCCGCTTTTTACATACATTCGTACATATATATATGCCCACGAAAAAAGCACGCGAGCAAGCCATGGCGTTGTGGTGTGATGGTTTAGTGTTTACTTTAGGTGCATGTAGTTGCGAGTTCGATTCCTGTGTCATGCGTACTTGTATGCAAATGTCATGTTTGTGCGTAAATACATTGATGCCTATTTTCCACTATGTCCTAGTGATGAATAGTAGCGGACATTATCCGTGAAACGCTAATATAGTTCCTGAAATGTACTTTTTTTAAATTTTGCAGCCGCTCTAGCGCTTCGTATAAAAGGAGGCTTTAAAAGCTCTCAAAAGAAGCAGAAAAACTCTCAATGCGCTCCGTTCAAGTCCCCAGAATGAGTTAATTAAAAACAGAAATGTTGCCTCTTAAAGACACTATTAGTTCTGTCTAATCACTCCCTTAACAAAAAATATAAATAAAACCTCATTTTGAAGGCGGTTTGCGTAGTACCTTTAGGATGCACGTTATGCGTCGAGCCCGAAGCTCCCTAAAGGGCTCACACCCGTTTGCAGTCCATCTTGATTACAAAACCGACATTGAGCTGTGACAAATCACCGTGTATGAAAACTGCTCCTCGTGAATGCCAACGCACCATGAGCTACGAATAAAGCGCCGAGGTGTCCGATAATGTCGTTTGAACTGGTTTGAACGCTCACGAGCTGGAATTACTAGCGCTCCGCGCGTTCTCTCGCCACGGGTCTGCAAATCGTGGAAATTTGATGGCGCGCACTACACGACGAATCTTTAGTGCTGCTAGCACGTGCGTCTATCGCTAACTGCAGACACCTTATGTGCCGATGCGGCGTTCTATAGCTTTGCGAAATGCAAAATACAATGCAAGTTGGCTTGGATGATGAATAAACTTTATTTAGGTGCCTCGGAACGCGCCCTAGCACGTTGCGGGCCGCTCCCACGTCGGAACACAAAGACCAAGTCTCTCTGCTGCGTCGCGGGCACGTTGCCTTGTCTAAATAAATAAATTAGTTGCTATTGCGGGTAAAACGGGAGCTGGTTGCATTTGATCTGGCCTCTCTCAGATCCCTAAGTTGTCCTTCACGTATCCCCTCGGTACCACTGAATCCAGTTTGAGAACCCATGATGTAGTGGTAATGGTTCTCGACTGCTGACCCAAAGGTCGCCGGATTGAATCACGGTGACGGCGGCCGTATTTTTGATGCAGGCAGAAATGCTTCAGCCGTTCACTTAGATTTAGAAGTACGTTAAGGAACCCCAGGTAGTCGAAATTTTCCGAGCCCTCCACTACGGCGTCTCTGAAGATATTAAAGTTCTTTTGGGACGTAAAACCCCAGGAATTATTAATTAAGGCGAAAACCGTAGATTCCTCACAGAACGCGAAAATTGACTAGCGTCCCGCATCGGCTTTCGCAATCGGCGGCTCCAGATGAGTGATTCAAAAACTAATCATCACGTGATGACATCATTGTAACCTCACAGTGACGTCATTGCTTGGTCGAAGGTGTGCCGATACCGGAGGTCTCTACATTGCGATACCGGAGGTCACACACCAGTGGCCTTGCCGAGCGTCTAAATAAGACCATCGCCGACATGCTTACCATGTACAGTACGGTCCACTGTTAAAGGGAACACTCCAAAGAGCACATTTCATTTTGCTGGCCCTCGAACAGCAAGTGGACAGCGAAACATTGTTCATGCAATGCACGATTCTCTCAAAAAGAGGCAGAACTGTCAACCACCAGGAGTCATATGTACATCTAAGCCACTTTGTTTTTGCAAGAGAGCGAAATCCAAACATGCCCTGCACGCAAGTATTTCTTTTAACAGTGGACCCGTCTGTACGTCGACGTCGAACAGAAGATGTGGGATGCCATCCTTCAACACGCGCAACGCGTGCTTTGATATGCTTAAGAGGCGTCGCTTTGTGCCGGCTGTGGGTTACACGAACATTCAGGCGTAGCTTACCACCGGTACGTGTACCTTTCGACAACCGTTTCGTTGTGCGACTGGTCGCCGTCTCGTTTGCATTGCACAATTTAAAACAGGCCTCCGTACAGCTCGCGCTTCGTTTGCGTGAACACATTTCTTACGATGCGGGGTGCCTGAAGCATACAGTGCATGGTCGGTGGGCCGTTTACTCGACTCGCGGAGTGGCGCTGGGGGACATCGCAAGTCTATGTGTTATCGACAGTTCTACATCAACGATGATGGCTTTGGACAATAAAGAAAAGAGAACAGACCAACGCGGCAGCGTTAATACTGTGGTTGCGCGTGTCGAAAGGCGTTATCAGCCCCCCTCCACCCCCGCCACTCTTTTTTGGTGACGTCATATCGCGGCGTAACGAGTGGGGTGATCGGAGATCTCTGTTCTGCGCCGTTCGTTCTGTACCCATTCTGGCGGCGTACGCGATTGGCCTAAGCCGGAAAAAACCACGTCTCTGAGGGGCGTAGCAATTTTTCTTTATGCTTGATCTTTTATTTTTTGGTGACGTCATACCGCGTCATAACGAGCATGTCGTCTGCTACAAACGAACGGAGCGCGAGACCGTTCGCACGCGTTCTCTAGAGCGAACAAACGGCTTCGCACGGCATGATGCGGCGGTTGCGGCTGCCGCAACAGCTGATTTTGACAAAATGGCGCTTGCGACGTGTGCTTCTCTTGCGGTTGGAGGTGCGAGATGCGTTTGAAGACATGAGCCGAGTGCGGCGTCACTTTCTGTTCTCGAAACGAACAGTGCGATCAAAATGAACGGGCCTGCCACTGGGCTGTGGTCTTACGCGCAGGGACTTCTTAGTTCAAAAGCACTACCAGCTACTGCCACGTGTCGTCCCGGTCCTCACTCGTGAACGACGGCCCCAGTGGGCACGACGGCGTAGGTCTCTGTGGGTGCTCTTTTATAAAAGCCAGCAGAAGCTCATTTTGACGATTCGACACCCGGGAGCCAAGCCAGACATTCCGGTGTGACGACATCTTGAAAAACTGCGCCAACCGCTACTTCTCTCTTTTTTTTTTTTTTCGCGTGCGCGACTTCACATAGCGAGCACGTTAGAAAAACTAACACCAATAAATATCAGCGCTCAAACCTATTGCTGTTTCAGAAACTGTTTGAGCTTGAAAAGAAAAAAACAATATCTTTTCGTATAACAACTGTATTTATTAGAAGGCGAGAAACACTTCGTTTTGAAATATACGGTCCCCTTGCCGAGGACAAACGATGCGCGTCTACTTCCGGAAAGCTCGCCGCTCACCGCTTGACGATTGGCTGTCCTCTTCCTCTCGGCGGAAGAGAGCTGCGGACCGCCCACTTTTGTGATGTAACACCGCCAGAAGGAACGCGGAACGAACTAGAGATCTCCGATCCCCACCCTGAAGTGGAATATACCAACATTGCCAAGCTTACGGTATTTCATTTAATATACTATGTACTCTGTTGCGGGGCTGCTATAAGCCGACCCGCTTGTCTAGGAATTAGATAGTACGTTTGTCCTTATGCGTTTTCCTATTTATTTCTTTAGGAAGGTGGTGGTCGATTTGCAGCACTGCGCGCACTGCTGTGGGAGGGCAGTAAGCTGTCCAGTATACAGCCGGATCATAAGAGCCAGTAAACGCGCACTGCCAATGGAGCCGATTGAATATGAGCGAGAATTGTGCGGTATTCAGTTTCAGCAGTAACTGTAGCGCAAGTGTGCTACATAATTGTTCTCTGAAATTATGAGCTCAGTATAAAAGTTCTCTAGACTATGGCAATCAACGCAGCTATTTTCCGAAAGAAGCACAAAACCTTAAGTAAAATTTTAAATTGTTAGGGCAGGCGCAGCTACAATGATGGGACTACCACCACAAACGCTGTCCGCTTGCGCCCGTGAGCTGTTGCTTACTCAGAGCAGTTGACGCAAAAAAAAAAAAAAAACGGCCGGCGGGGTTCATGTGCAGAACAGCGAAGGCTGCATTAAAGGGACGCTAAAGAGCAAAACGATTTTTCTCATATTAGTAAAGTACTCTTTCACGATACCAATGTCACCACGCTTGCTGCGAGAAGACGCTTAGTAAGCGAGAAAACGCGCAAAAACAAAATGTGCGTGGCGACGCCACCTAGAAGTTTCCGCACCATTCGCCGTGATGTCACTTGATTTGACGACGCCTACTAGGAACTACGTAGTTCCTAATCGGTAAAAATGAACTACATTTTCCTCTGAGCGGGCCATACACTTAACATATCAGGTTTGGGGTAATTTTGTTGAGCCAATGGCGCCAAAATACGTTAAATACATCTTGAAATCCGTGACGTCACGCGGCGACATTACGGCGCGAAATTTAAAAATGAAGCTTTGAACTTTATTTTCTCCTCTATTAATAAACCTATGATGGCGAAATTAATGACATTAGAGTTCTCAGAGCACAATTTATCGATCTAAACCTATTCATTGATTCTCTGTAGTGTCCCTTTAATGCGCGTTTTCTCCGCGTTAGGGTGAGGACATCTACCAGCGTCTACTGCGGCGCGGCGGCCATATTTGAGCCCATTGCGTTTTACCGGGGTCTCACTTCTCTACGACGGCTGCGCTGAGAGGCGCGAAGCAGCGGGGCAAAAAATGGTCTCGCGGCGGCATTCTGCCCCTTCAAAGAATGGCAACACCCTAACGGGGGCGCACACGTCAAGGCGCACGAGAACAGCGTAGTGTGCCTCGATGTGTGCGTCCCGTTAGGGTGTTGCCAATCTTTGAAGGGGCTGATGCCCCCGCGACGCCTTTTTGTGCCCCGCGTCTCGCGCCTGTCAGCTCAGCCGCCGTAGAGCGCTCAGACGCCGGCAAGATGACGTGGGCTCAAATATGGCAGCCGCGCTGCAGTAGAGGGTAGAGGACATGGGGAATGGTGAGGGGGAGTGGAGAGGAGGTGTGTGGAGAGGGTAGGCACATGCGCAGTAAGGGTGGTCACGCCGCACACCACCACCACCACCACCACCACCGGACAGATACTGCCGTTTACTGCCGGCTGCCGGGAGATACGCCGGACAACGGAGACGTGACAAGGTTAGACTAAGAAGAGCTACGCCCCTAAAAGGGGGGACGCTGCGATCGCAACACGTGACGTATTTCGCGTCGTGCGTCGTCTGCTTGTCGTCTGTTGCGCGCACTGCCTCCGAAACACGGCGTGGCCTACCTGCAGCACTTCATATCTTAAGGAATCTGGTTAGCGGATGCGTATTGACAGCTTCCCTGTATCAACCACTGCGTAGATGAAGGTGGACAGAGCTTGGAGCTCGGCATGATGCCTGAATGGTTCGCTTTGCCACGTGCTGATGGTGCTGGCTGCATTCCGCGGCTGTTTCGATGTGATGAGTTTGTGCTTGCCTGAAGAATTTTTGCTTCCCAAAGCATAGACTGAAAATTTCTGGAAAACTTTTTTGAGATCGCATTGCAAGTGCAGTTCATACATCGAGCGTTTTCTATAAAAGCATGCTCTTGTTTGAATGCAAGAGAAAGCGTTACGATTGAAACGGTAGCGAATACTAAAAACTTTCGCATGTTTTCATTTTAGACGATGTTGTAGCATTTATGCTGCGGTGCGTTACCTGTGTGTCTTGCCGAAGATGTATATCTCACGAGAGAACTCTCTGATTTCTTGGTTTTTTTTTGTTCCCAGCACTGCAATCTGTGTCAGAAGAAAAAAGGTAGAGGTACAAACAAATTTTAGCAGGGTGTTTTGTAACAGTCAGCATGTATTTTTGTGAATGCTACCGTTTGTAAATACATGTAGTTTGTAAATTCTGCAGATTCTACTATTTCAGAGGTAATAAGTGCAAAGATTGCCTTTCAGATTGGCAAACGTAATGAATGTGCACGACTAGTAACGCAGAATAGCAATTGAGCAGATATATCCATGTTTCTTCATATCCTCGTTACATCCTAATGAAGGCAGGAATACAATCGAAATATAAAGAACGGCGTCATTTTAGGTCGATGTTCGAATACCTAAATTTAGAACCGTATGGACACGTGTCGCCGCTAAGCTGGCTCTGTTCTACGTGCAACTCCTGCTGGGGTATTTGCTGCTGTGCCGATGTTCCCGTGTCCTCATTACAGCACCTGATTCACTGAGGTCTGCGCTTGTTGCTGTGCAATAGCTGTAAAAAATGGCGCCAAATACGTTTGTTAGCAATCTTAGTCTTTTAGGGGCGAAAAGGGAATTTTTATTTTTCCTCTATAAGTACAAGGCACTGGTTCCACACAAAGTACGGTTCCACAATCGATTTGACACTGGGTTACATCGGCACAGGTTCCACAATAAGGTCACAGACAATATTTCACATTTTCACAGTCAATGTTTTAGCACTCATCACGCCACAAGACATGGCAGTGGGATTTATGTAGTTCGTAGACCCTGTATGGGGCCACAAGTGAGCGTAACTCTGTTGTTGACAATTTTAACAAATGCACATGACCAGCGTTTCAAGAATTCTTCCTCGCCCAAGAGGAAAAATTCTGTGTCCAAGTGATCTAATACAATATTGTACATTCGCATCAGCAGCGGCCACTGGTTTTGGTGAGCCTTTGCCTGTTTGACTGCTAATCCCCTGTTTCCCACAACGTAAACATTCCGGCGGCCAACACTAATCGTGCCAGTGCGCCCGTTGGGGCACCTGCCTCTTTTAACAACCTTTCTATACCCAACGGGTGGTACGCCTTGTCCACGAGGGACCAGAAAACCTGGCCACGCGGCAGGCTATCAACGCGTGTTTGTTATCTTCGTGTTTATGGCAGTGCACGCACTGCTCCGAACGAACGTAATGCCACTTGTACATCCGGTCCGCCGTAGGCAAGACGGACCACCCGAAACGCCACACCACATCCTGAATGCTGCCAGGCAGCCAGCTAGGGGTCAACAAGACCCACGGAAACCCTGGGTTCTTAGCCTCGCAACCAGAGTTTACCAATAACTCTTGTGCTAGTTCTGTATTTCGGCACTCCAGGAGAGGAGTGTCCAGGTTCAGTTGGGCAATTGCGCTTGTATATTCCGATCACATGCCTGTAGAAGGGCGTCGGGTTTATCGCCTTCGGCCCCGGTGGCTGCGTCTGTACAAAACAGACGGCTCTGGACTCCTAGGAAGTACGTCGCCAGTTTCCTGGCGGGGTGCTCCTCAGGTACTGCAAAACCCTGAGGGTCGTTTTCAGAGCGTAGGGTCTGGCCAAGACGACGGCCCCCGAAGGAATATTCCACCCGCCCCTCTCGCGAGGCAAGCCTAACTGTTCGTATTTGACCAGAGGGGTCTTTGAGTTCTCAGAAAAACTTTATGAAGTGAGACTTTACCTTACGTGCAACTCTGATAGGGCATAAACTAATGAATGGACAAGAACCAGAGGCGACCTGTAAGACGCCCATGAGTAAGTACCGGCGTACATAATACGGGAAGTTAAACTCTAGGCCCTGGTGATCTGCTGTTTTAGCGCCTTCACCTCCTCCTCCCAGCTATCGCTGGTCGCACCACTGGCCTGTAGCTGATCCCTAGTATGCACACGCTATCTACCACGGCGATGCCGTGAAGACTGTTAGTGGAGACCTGTGAAGACATAACGCTTTACACTTGTGTAAATTAAGTTTTTGCCCCGCGAAAGCTCCGCGTACACGGAAAAAACCTTGAGGACAGCAGAGCGAGGCTGTCCTCGTCTCTATGGTATACCGTTATATCTATCTGCATAAGTCAGTTACTTTAACTGTGGCGCTACCTGGGTCTGCAACCCAATGACACTTGGGTGCTTTTCTACCTTGGTCAGGAATGGGTTCTATCGTCAGCGCGAACAATGGGGGGAAAGGGGACATCCCTGTCTCACGCCTCTCGTCACTGGAAAGGATGGGCTACGGTTTACATTATTTATGGATAGGGTCGCTCTATTTATGTCATTGTAAAGTTCCATTATGAGATATACAAATGTCTAGGAAAACCAAACGCCAGCAGGGTGGCGAATTTAAATTATGCTCTACCCTATCAAATGCCCTGTGCCTGGTCCAGGGAGGTGAGCAATCCCCTCGCTGTCTCCTGTCTCGGTAATCTATAATATCCCTGTTGAGCATGTTCAGGTCTGGACATACGGCCCACCACTGAGCACGACTGCCAATGACGTGATAAGCGAGGGCATGACTCCCTGTAGACGCAGGGTTAAAACGGTAGTTTAACATTTTATAATCTGTACCTAATAAAGTAATCGGGCGCCAGTTACGTGGGGTCTCGAAGACGTCTTGCGTCTTTGGAAGCAGGATAATCCTGCCGCTCTTAAATGACTGTGGCAGCGTGTGCTACTCGTGAATACATTCAGGACCTCACACCAGGGTGGGTCCTATGACATCCCAAAATGCTCTATAAAATTCGACAGTTAAAACCATCGTTTCCCGGTGCGGAACCTCTGTGGAGGTGGCGCATTGCTAACGTTAATTCTTCCAGGGTTATGGGAGCAACTAAACTGCAATACTTCTCGGGGGAGAGCTGTGGGAGATTGCTTAAAAACGGATGATGAAGGAGTGAATCCAAGTCGAGACGTAATTCACTCATTCCCATGCTTTCAAAGTGTGCACTGAACCTAGCTATATTCTGTTGCTCAAGTTACCGCGGTCTTCCCATCCGACCGACTCGGATACTGTTTGACATAAATTAAGTACCTCGGGTGAGAACTGGGTAGTAGGTCTGGCCTGGTAAGAGCTAGCCGTGGTTGATCGTCAGCGTCCTTAGTCGTGCTAATCTTAACTTTAAGTCATTAGCGTAGGTCTCATAAGTAGAGAGGTGGGTTCCCCTCTTTCGACTATCAGGATGCGCTGAAGCGTTGCTCTCACGAGCCCAGAGTAACGATGTGTCACTTTTTTCCCTCGTCGGTACAGATGTCACGCCACACCTGCTTGAGAGCGTCCCAACTGCGGTCGCCCGTAGAGGCTGCCAAACGGTTGCGTAGGCTGGCCCTCGCCGTCTCGTCAAAAGAGTCTATTGTCCACTCGCCACGGGTGGCGGTATGGCGACCTGTCTTTAACCGCTAAGTCACTACCACAGGCCTGTTGTCAGAGATTCCTAGAGCGTACGAGGGTGGATCGACCGCCTGACGGAGTCCACGACTGCCGACCGCAGTGACGACGTCACTACCCCGGTCTAGACGCGCCTGCGTAACTGGTACGCGACCAATATGCT